>NC_081575.1:65729310-65750939 GCF_022355385.1 Mustela nigripes | reverse complement strand
GGGTCATGATCCCAGGGTCCTGGGATCGAGCCCCGAATCGGGCTCTCTGCTCAGCGGGGAGCCTGCCTCCCACCCGCTCTGCCTACTTGTGATCTCTGCCTGTCAAATAAATAAATAAAAATCTTTATAAAAAAATCTTTCAGTGTGGAATAAAAAACATTTCTGTCTTACATGGCCTCCTTGGACTCAAATGGAACCTAGAGGAAGCACTGGGTAGAAGACACAGCGCTGGCTTACATTCAAATCTATTTCCTACACCAACCAGATATAATCTAGCAATATCAGCAATTCCCTCATCTGCAAAAATGGAAGAATGAAAAAAGGAAAGGTTCTCATTACTTTCTAACATAGTCTAAACATTTTAAGACATTTTTTTAATTCATACTGTGATGGGGAAAATATCAAGTAATCACCTAACACCAACTAAGACCACCTTCCCTGCCCCTTTCCCACCAAAGCCACTAGCCACTTACCAAGACTTCACAATGAGTAGATAGCCATGCGCAGGACATTGATCTAAGCCTCTCCCAATTCTCTAGTAACCTCACTGGGCCAGGCAGGGTTCAATATACCTCTTCACCAGTGGCATGGCTTCTGATCACACTTGGTGCCACCTGGAGAGAAGAAACAAATGTTAAGACCGAATAGCCAAGGTTTGAGATATAGCTTTGATTTAGTTTTACCACCTTAGTCAAGTCATCCAGCCCACACCATGGACCTCAGATTTTGCTCTCTTCTTTATCTGGCAGACTGTTGCAATGTCAACAATTATTATTTAATAGTAATTCCTGTATCCATTTTAAATGAGATTAACTTGGATACTGAGACACCAAGTAACCACCTGTATCAAAGTGTTAGAACTCAGATATTAACTCTTGCTGATCTTCCTAGCTGCCTGCAAGTCTTTTCCCCTCTTTAGACCCTCTGAGTGGGGGTAAACTTGATTCCTTGGGGGTCCTTCTCTGTCTGGCAGTTATGACCCTCCATTCTGTAATTCTAGCTAAAAGAGCTCCCTAAAAGTGGATGAAACCTCCATCTATCCGGTCATTGGATGGCATCTGGTTCACATTAATGAGGAAAGGTAACAAAACCCTGGGCTCTGGGTCAAGGTCTGTCATTCACAGTCTCACTTCCCACCAGGACTCACTTTAACTGTGTGTGAAAAGGAATTCAACTATCTATTGCCTTATCTGATGCCCAGGTTACCAAAATGATCAAAGGGAGCTAGGTAGGCCAATGGCTACTCCCCTATCTCCCAAGACTCAACCACTAGGAAGAATGGGACTCTGAGACCTAAGACCCACACAGGATTAAGCCAAGGATCCCCAAGGGTCCTTTCTTTCTAAGAAAGCAGCCTAATGTCTCTAAGTTTCCCAGTACTCAGCTGCTCAGCATGAAAAGCAACCCAGAAATCTGGCAATTCAGCAAGGGCCCACAGCCCAAGCTATTAAAATGATTAGATGCTGGCAGTACCAGCAAATGCAACTAGGTTCCTTGTTACCCAGTGAGAGGCAGACAACCCTTGAGCCCCAGGAAAATTCAAGCAGTTTCTCAGGGCTCATTTTTAACTACTGCATTCCCTGTAGGCAAAAATGTCTTAGAATCTACTAGTAATGATGAGAACCAGGCAGAAAGCTCTCCCATCATAAGTGGGGAATATTTCATGCTGCCAGGCATGGGGAAAGGGAGCAGGAGCCTTGATCAGCTTAAACCATCTCTTTATTGGATAAAGTAAAGCAGCTGTTACTAGACAAAGATCTGCACACCTACAAGCAGCAGCAGCCACTAGCAATTGAGCTTATTACAGCCATGAGGGACAAGAACAGGAAAGAAATTTGTATAGGGCATAATTGGGAAATAATGGCAAATGTAAATGTTGACACCTCACCATAACTGCCTGCACTAAGGAGCCAAGAACAGAAAGTGGTTCGTAGTTAATGCCTCTCTCTGAAGACAGAGATCTTACTTCCACCACTCCCTTCTCCCACTCCACCTAGCTCTTTTCTAAACTAAACTACTCCAGTTACCAGCCCCCTTGCCACTCAATTTATTCCACTTCTGTTTAAGTCAACAAATTTCAAAATGGGAATACTTTCTATGTCTGACTAACTTGTAAAGTCATGAATGTACACTGTGAAAAAAATTCCAGAAATATGTTAAGGATGGAAAGTAAAAATTGCAGAATCCCAGGAAGTTTAACATTTGGGGTATGTTTCTCCAATTACTTTCATGTACACAAACATTAATTTTTATTTCACAAAAACTGGATGAAAACCATACTATTGCCCTCTAGCTTTTTTTTTTTTTTAAAGATTTCATTTATTCATTTGACAGAGAGAGATCACAAGTAAGCAGAGAGGCAGGCAGAGAGAGAGGAAGGAAAGCAGGCTCCCTGTTGAGCAGAGAGCCCGATCGTGACCGGAGCCGAAGGCAGCGGCTTAACCCACTGAGCCACCCAGGCGCCCCGCCCTCTAGCTTTTTTTTTCAGTTAATAGACTTGAGAATCTTCCCAAGTAAAATATTCATCTACAAGACTATTTTTATTTTTAATGCCATGTTGTAATATTACCTGAGTAATATTTTATCTACCCAAATGATTATGCATGAATAGATCAAAATTTACCTACCCAAATGATCACTCATGAATAGCTAAGGTTTTTTCCCCCACTTTTTATTGCTATGAACATTGTAAACATTCCCATACCTACATCTTTTAGAATATCCTTAGAATATTTCTTTAGAATTTCTTTAGGATATTTTGGGGTATATCCCTAGAAATGAAACTGTGTGGTCAAAAGACATATAATACTTATTTTGCCCTAATATATATAGACAAACTGCCCCTACAAAGAACTACACTGAAACTGGATAACCCCACCAACACCAGTATAACATTTTTTAGTTATTTGCCCATGTGATAGGTATTAAATGCAATAATACATTTTTTTTAATGAATTCAAACATTTATTACTAGGAGAATTACAAAGATGAGTAAGATACAGTCTCTGTCCTTGAGACTAAATGAAGGGAGACAGACAGAAACTGGTAACATTTACCATTATCATTATCATGTTCATGATGAAGAGAAATTAGAGTTCAGTTTGTGGTGCTTCCTAAAATGACTCTGCAGCTATTGCTAATAGAAAAGGTCGAAAAGAGTATTATTTGATAGTACTCCAAATTAAAAATCAATTTTCTAATATTCCAAGGAGTTGTACTAATCCTCAATCACCTAGGTGGCATTCTGATGTGACTTCATTGTTTTTCCTTCATCAAGTCTAAGTTAAGAACCAAGTAGAAGCTGCTGGGAAAATGACCCATTTCCCTGCCCCACCCCCCACCAGCCCCAGGCAGTAAAGTGAATGAAGTGTAGGTGATGCTTTACTGGAAGGATTCATTGGCACTGGACCAGGACTTCCATCTTTCCTTCTCCTACCATTTCCAGTAAACAGTGAGCTGTAACCATTTTCCTTAAGATGTCAAATGGCTTCTCTCCCTGGAATCTCACTGCCAGGCAGATCTGCTTACACATAGGCTGCAGTAGTATCCATTCCAACTTGGGAAATACAGATAAGAATAAAAAGAAACTATTTTTTTTAGTACCACGTGGGTCAGATACAGATGAGCTCAAAGCGGACACCACCACAGTCATTTTAAAAACCTATCCAACAAGGGCGCCTGGGTGGCTCAGTGGATTAAGCCACTGTCTTCGGCTCAGGTCATGATCTCAGTGTCCTGGGATCGAGCCCCGCATCCAGCCCTCTGCTCAGCAGGGAGCCTGCTTCCCCCTCTGTCTCTGCCTGCCTCTCTGCCTACTTGTGATCTCTCTGTCAAATAAAATAAATAAAATCTTTAAAAAAAATAAAAAAATATAAAACCCTATCCGACAAAGATGGATGAATATGTAATAAAACAAATACAGCAAAATGTTAATTGCAACATCTAATTGGTAGGTAGATCGGTTTTCAATATACAATTCTTCAACTTTTCTGTATGTGTATTTAAAATTTTTCCATATTAAGATGCTGGGAAAAATCCAACAAGCAGCTCAAAAAACAATGCTGTGAGGGCCTTTCCTACCATTTTACTCCTAGAATGAGACTATTCTATATTCTCTCTTTTTTGTTTTAGATATAGCTTTCTTGAATTGGACTTGGGAGCTCTCAACTTTTTAATTACATGAAATGAATCACAATATACCCACAGGCAGGTTACCAAGACAATGTGTGGAGGTTAGGGAGGGTAAAGGGGAAGGCCCTAAGCTCTTGGAAGTCCAGGCTTCCTAACTGTATGAAGTTTAAGTGAGTATTTCAGAAACCCCATTTCTTTGTCTGTTAGCATTCAGACCTGGTAAACATTTGCCTTGGCCTACCTTTCTGTTTTAGCTCACATTAGTTTGTTACTTTCCATATTCTCACTGCAAAAAGCTGTGCAGGAAGGAGGGGGGTCAAGGGATAAGGCACCAAGGTATGATATGGCCACATTCTTCAGTTAGGATTTAACAAAATCAATTTCTAGAGATGAAGCTCCAAACTTGATGCTGAAGTACATGGTATAACTGACTAACTGTTGGACCCTGGTGGAGGCCTTATAATCAATCTAGCCTCAAGTGTGTTCTAGCTGGCCCACCTGTAAAATAGGAAAAAGACCTGTTATAAAGAATAATGAATGAGGTAAATAAATGAGTTTCTGAGATGCTAAAAATATCTTTGGTGAATGGAGAGGAACATGAAACCATCACTGTCGCTTAGTAATCCAAAGCAGGGTAGGCAATGTTTTTCTGTAAAGGACAGGCCTTATGGGCCACCAGGTCTCTGATGTACTCAACGCTGCTGCTGCAGGACAGAAAGGCCACAGACAAAATATCAACAAATAACATGTGTTCCAACAAAACTTTATTTGCAAAACAAGGCAGTCCATGGGCTGCATTTGCCTACCCCTCATCTAGAACATGCAGTCCTACCTAAGAACACCACTTGAAGGATGACCTGAGGAGGACTGAAAAGGGGATGAGTCTACAGATAGGAACCATTTAGCATGCCCTGGGCAGTGAGGATGAGGCTCCTGACCTGGCAGCTATCACCCAGGTCCCACCAAGGAAGAGGGTGTCAGCAGCAGTAATGGTAGCAACATCTGTTAAGTACCAAGGACTGAAATCCAAACACAAAAATAGCATTATCTCAGAAAAACTCTTTATATACGTAACTAGAAAGAAACAGCACGTTTCTGACCACATGCGTTGTGAATAACAGTTGACAGTCCAGAGCCTGTGGAGATCACCTTAGCAGGCACACGATAAATGTTTGTTGATGACTCATTCATTTATTCATCCAATAAACATTTACTGAGGCCTACTAATGTGCCAGGCTGGGCTCTGAAGAAGACACTGTCCCTGCCCTCAAGGAGCTTACAGTCTAACTGAGAACATAGGAAGGGAGACAGGCATATACACAGACAATTACAATACAACCTGGTAAGTGCTGCAACACTTATCAGGTTGTATTATAATGGCCGATGTAAAATTTCTTTCCAGGGGGCGCTGCTCCAGGCTGCTGCTGGCTGTAACATCAAGAGGGAGGAAGAGATTGTAGAAATCAAAGGTTAAGGCTTTTAGGCTATTTCAAATACCCACGCTCTCCCTAACTCCTGATCAGAGATAGGTTTGGGAACTAGACACTGGCCATGATGTAAAATGGGACTCCCACGCTTAAGACAGAGACATCCAGTAAAGGATCTTCTCAACTACCTCCTCTACAATACAAGCTCTGTTGTTTTGTTTTGCTTATTACACATCTGTGAACCTCCCCCCAACCGGCAGTAAGCCTCCTTTAACACCTGCAACTAACAAAATGATGAAAAATGGGGGCTTACAACTACCTGGATTAACCCAGTGTAATTCGATAGCAAAAAGCAGTAAGTAACAAATCACTGGGCACCTCTAAATCCTATAATCCCCACACTTCACTGAAAAAGTAAACATCAGAATGCTATTAAATACATGAGATAGTATAGAGCCCATAGATTGGGAATGATAATTTAGAAAGCTTTACTTAATAAATAAAATTAAACAGATTCTCTGGACCCCAAATAAGAGACCCAGCTTCAGGAAATGTTTTAATGTTTTCACCCCCAAACCTTTAAGAATAGCTAAATTACCTATATAATAGTAAATAACAAAATAAATAAGAAATATGAAACAAGGAAGTAATACAATTTTCCCAACCACTTTTCAACACTGAGTGATAATAAGAGACTCCTTGAGGAGAGATTACTAGTGTTAACTAATCACTTGGTTCAGATGGTTTTATACAAAGACAGGATGGAATTTTTCTGTGCCCCATACTGTTCTTAATAAGGCCTAGGGTTTTAATGGCTCTTCTGTCTCTGCAACCAGTAAACTGAGCTGATGACATCAACAGATTGTTGCCATTTAACACTGAGGTCCCTGTCTTTGGACCCAATGTCTTCAAGGCCACTTTTACATGCTTAACATACTACTTCCCCCTGAAGTCTTCTTATTGCTCTTGCCTACACAGTTCCATTCTGCCACTGTCAGCCCACACTCACAATGCCTTCTCAGGTGTTACAGTCTGTTTCTCCTAGCATTTTACACCCCTGAAGAGCTCAATGTTATCTATAAATGTGGACATCACACTATGTCCATACCCTCCTCCAGATCACTCCTAAGTATTCAAAATAAGATCAGTCCCAGAACGGATGGGGGAGAGGGTTCTACTGTTTTGTGTCTTGTCTAAGTTGGTTTCTTTTTAGGGACAAAATGTTGCCATGTCTTCTTCCCACACCCAAAGCCAGGGTGTACCAATGCTATGCAGCAGCACTCAAGACTGCTCTCTATTTAAATAAAAACACAGGGCTATCTATTTAAAGGACAGACAAATGTTATCTCAAAATGGCTACCAAGAACCTGATATGTATCCCATTAAACAGTTGTCTTTGGAATCACAAACATTTCTTAACACTCGATGGCAACATATACCTGGAGTATATGTGCAACAAATCACTTTTGTTATTTGCAATAAACGACAGAGGATAACAGATCCTTATACGGAACACATAATACAGAGCTCTTACAAATACGTAACATTCAGACACAAATCGAATAGTTCACAAAACGCTAATAATTAACATTTGAGAGTTTGGCCTCACCAGAAATCAGAGAAATGGATAGTAAAACAAAGACACCATTCTCTTACATATAAGGTAGCAAAAATTTTTTTTCTAAATACCTAAATAGCTGGGTACAAAAAAATGACATAATGCTTTGAATGTTACTATATAGCAAATCTTTATAACGTTCTAACTTTTTGATGAACAATTCTAATTCTGGAACTCCATTCTATAAAGAAATAACTCAAAATAAACAAACAATAAAAACTAAATGAAAATAAAAAGACATTCATTACATCATTTAAAATACTGAAAATTTAAAATATTTCCATACAAGTAGATACCATGAAACCACTAGATGACAAATGCTAACAATGTTTAACGTGGAAAAATGCATGCTATAATGTTAAACACAAAACACAACATAAAATAGTACAAATACATGATCAACCATAGAAAAATGCAGGGAATGAAAAGACGTGAACACATTTATAAACACTGGGTCATTTCTGGGCAGTGAAATTACAGATCCTTTCCCCCCCAAACTTGATGGTTATCCTCAGATTAAGCTACAATGAATATTTACCAAATTTCTAGATTGAGGGAACTATTCAAACTTAAACAATGGAAGAAAAATTACAAAATAGACAGATATTTGACCACTTGCTTTCGAATCTCTACTAACCCAAAATTTAAAAACAAAAATTAAAAGGTAAACAATAACCTGATGTATGTAACACTGCAGAAATCTGAGTAACAGCCTTTATCTGAAGAACACTTTCAAATAGAACAATAACACTAAACTAAAACTCCAATAGATAAATCCGTATAAGACCTGAACTAACATCATACCAAAGAAAATTAAACTGCTAAGAAATATATGGAGGAAAAAGGAGTCCAAACTCACTAATAACCAAAGAAATGCAAAATTAAAACACTACTGTTTTTTATTCATAAGATTTATTTTTTAAAACAAACACCACTCAATGCCTGTGAGAGTAAAAACTGGTATGACCTCTTCAGAATGAAATCTGTCGATACATATTGAGTGTTAAAAACGCTGACAATAGTAATTCCACTGCAGAGAATCCATCCTAACCAATAATAAAAAAGAAATGCATGTATGTTCAGTCTTTTATTATAAGAAAAAAATTCTCCTTTATTATTGAACATTTGCATTAACACACCAAAACATTAATAATGGGTAACCAAAAAAAAAAAAAAATCTCTAGTGCAGCAAAAGACTGCTGTCTCAAAGCATTTGACCAGATCTCAAATCAGGCTAAACAAGAAGGGTGTGTCCAGTCTGCTGCAGTCGGCCATTTTAAACCCTCTGCAGAACAAAAAGCAGAGAAGACAAGGGTAGATAAGGATGGCCACCTCCATAGGCTCCAAATCAACAATTCTTCACTTTTTGTCTTCTCCATATGTAGCCCTGTACAATGCACTGAATAAAAAACGGCCAAGAGCAAACAGGTCGCCTTTCTTAAACAGCACAGGTAAATTACAAACGAAATTTGAAATCATAAAAGAAGGGTATTTTAAATTTTGAATCCTCATTTCAGGGTAATAAAGCATAATGTTTAAGAGCACAGAATTATGGAGTCATACAACTTGGATAAAAATCCAGTTTCAGCCATCCAAATGGATGTAAAGCCTTGGGCAAATTACTTAATCATGTGTCCCCTACATTTCTCATTTGTAAAATATGAATAATGGTACTGCTATTTCATAAGATTATCGAGAGTACTAAATGAGTTAAGGCATGTAAAAGCATGAGTAGCATGTAGACCAGCACCTGGCATATAGTTTTATGTGCTAC
The DNA here is from genome assembly GCF_022355385.1 of Mustela nigripes. NCBI lineage: Eukaryota > Metazoa > Chordata > Mammalia > Carnivora > Mustelidae > Mustela > Mustela nigripes. The sequence continues at coordinate 65,741,989 of NC_081575.1, read as the reverse complement.
AGACATTTAAACAGGATTATTACTATAGAGAAATGGGCTCAGAGAAGGAAAAGGACCAGTATGAGATCACTGTGAGGATTATTGGGCAACCGCGGTCTCTTCTATTTTGAATCCTGTGCCCTCTGTGCTACATATTTAAGTGCTAAACTATTAGTTTTAACGATTTACAGTAGAAATTCATTGACAGCCCTCTGAGATCCACGACAGTACAGCTACCTAAAAAAAAAAAAAATCTTTCCCCTGGTTCAAGTTTTACAGAAAAAAAAAAATTTAGAGGAAAGGATATGAACCCAGATCACCTTCATACCACCATTACCATCTGCCCAAATTCTAGGTTTAAAGTGTAACAAGCACTTGGAAACACAGCCAAATCCTCACACCAGTATTCTGCAGTGGGAGAAATCAAGGGCTTCTGACCAACATAACAATAAATTTTCACAATACTGCAATCACTGTGTTCTGCTGCTCTGATGGAATGAGAGAATGTGTCCAGAGCCAAGTACAGTGTCCCAAAGTCTGACAGAGAGCCCTCCAAATGTGTATTGCCGGAATGTGGCCTGGCTCCAGTGCTCCAATTTTATGCATTTCCTACACATAGTCAGCTGCCGAAACCTTTTAGACAGTCATCTCCTCCCCATTTTCAAACCCACATATTATCAAAGGGCCAGTGAAAGGCTAAGATTCTGGGTGAGTTTCCGGTGGATTTAGCCACAGCCTAAGACATCTCCCAGTCGACAGATCCCTTCACCCAACCAGAAAGGTAGATTCTACTTCTCTGCAGGGCCCCCTAGCCCAAGATGGCCAAGCAAAGACAACTTACCTCCCCCCTCGCCATTTTGCAATCTTAATTACACCCACGACGCTCGCCTCCCCTCCCCGTCATTCCGTCTGAAATACGCCTGCGCCCCTCTCTCATCCTAAAGCCAACAGTCACAATGTCGTCTCAAGTACGCATGCGCGCCTTCACTTTCCCTCCCAACTGCTGCTGCCAACTGAGTACTAGAAACTTTGCTTTCTTAGTTACGCATTCGACACCCCGCCCGCGCCCCCAGCAACGCCCCAAGCTTGCGCGTGCTCACCTCCCCTCTCCCCAGCTGGGGCCCCTTCCCTCCGGATCAAGGCCTTCTCAAATATACAAGCGCGATCCCGCGCCTCCCCCAACCTCTCAAATACACATGCGCACCAAGCCCGTCCTCTCCTAGTCCCAGCCCTCCCTCCTCCGTTTCTTATATATACTTGCCTGATGCATGTATATATATCGGTAAAGCTGTGCCCCACTACTAAAGGAGGGACACTACCAGCATTTCCTAATGGGGGTCCGTGTGATACACTAGGGAAATGGAAACACTGCAGGGGACTGCAGAGAGCAAATCTCGACGGAATCCGCCCCGGCCCCCAGGGAGGAGCTGGAGGACCCTCAGTCTCCGTAATAAGACCCACTACCCAGAACAAAGGCAAAAAAAGCTCTCATAATTGGATAAGCCTACTCCTAAGGCCCATCCTTTAAATACACCTCTGCTACGTACGAGGAAGCCCCAATTTTTTAACAACGTTATGGAAAATACCGACGCTCGTGTGCCTCAACCATGATTAGAGTAAAGGAGTCTGTAGCCTTTCACAATGGAAAGTACACGCTCAACATCCTTTTGTAGGTTTGAGACCGATGCTGTCCCCCACTTTTTCTTCTCATGAACCGGTAGAATACACAAATTAAGGATCTCCCCGTCCCGAGTTCCCTCCGCCGCCCTCCATGTTCTTCTCCTACCTTCTGGCTGAATCGAGCGTCGTAGCACAAATTCTTAGTGCTGGCCGCCGGAAGAGAGGGTAGAGGGAGCAGCGGCACAGATTCCGCGGGTCTAGGGTGGCTCCACAGGCCAAGGTAGAACTGGACAGGCGAAAGAGAACCAGCGTAGCCTTAAGCCGCAGTGCTGATGCAAGTTAAAGGACTGCTTCTCCGAGATCGCCGCAGTAGGCTTCTGGCGCATGCGCTGAGTATGCCCTCTTCTCTCCACCCCCACCCATTACCGCCTGTCGGAGGTTAAACCGGCTGCCTTCACCTTTTCCTCAGAGCCGGGGTCCCTAGCCCATCCGGCTTCTTCCATGTTTTCTCCCCTTGGTCTCACCGGCCTCCGTCACCATCCCTTCTTCAGCCCATCCTTTCTTCATCAATGCCTCTCCTATTCTTAGCTCACCATTTCATTGCCAAGTCTCCCCGTTGGCTGCCTTTATTTGCTCTTTTTGTTCTTTTCGTCGTTGTATAAGTTTTATTGAGACAAAATTTTGTGTCTTACAGTGCACCAACTTAAGGTGTACAATGCAATGGATTGTAGTATATTCAGAGTTGTACAGCCGGCACCGTGATTTTAGAATTTTTCATTAATCCAAAAAGAAACCTCATGCCATTAGCATATCTTTGTGTTCTTTACATTTTTGTTTAAACATGTAATGTTTTAACATTGACATTTTATTTTTATAGCTGTAACAATGTGTCATCTTAACTATTTTTCCATGTTTCTAATTAGCAGCTTTATCTTTTAAAATAAATGGACACCATTCATTTTTTTAAGTATTGTAAAATTGAGGTCTGACCTCAATTCTTGCAGATGGAGTTACTTGCTCTTTCCACTTCTCTTCCTTTTAATGAAACTTCGATAATCCACAATGGTCCCATCTGAAGAAAAATTCTAAAAGGAGGCACAAGTTGAAAATTTTGAATCCTATAAAATACTTCGAGTCCTGGGCCTACCTATTTGTCTGAACTTCCCAGTTCATAAGCAGTTCCTCAGAAGTGGTAAAGGAGAAATTTGGAGACCTCTGATTTATCCACCCATTTTAGGCAGACATTCTGAGGCTGTATTTCCCTCTCCCTATACTCCTAGAGGATCTGATGGTTAATTTTATGTGCCAACTTGGCTGGGCCACGGTGTCTAGATATGTGGTTGAATATTATTATGGATGTTTCTGTGAAGGTGTTTTGGGGGGGAGATTAACTTTTAAATCTGTGGACTTTGAGTAAACCACGTTACCTTCTATAATGTGGATGGCTTTATCCATCATTTGAAGGCATTGCTTCCCCAAGCAAGAGAGAATTCTCCTAGTAGATAGCATTTAGACTTGAACTGCAACATCAACTCTTCTTAGATTTTGGGCTTCCCAGATAGATATAAATATATAATTATAATTATAGATATATTAATTATAGCCGTGTTGGAGAGATATATATGTATCATCGGTATGGTCATATCTATCTATCTACCTATCTAGATAGATAGATATCATGTTGGTTCTGCTTCTCTGAAGAATCCTGACTAACACAGGGGATTTCTTGAAACCTGTGAGTACCCTGAACTAAGATTGGAGTACAGGGAGAAGAGGCAATCAAGAATACACTATTCCAGGGGCTCCTGGGTGGCTCCTCGGTGGCTCAGTGGGTTAAGCTGCTGCCTTCGGCTCAGGTCATGATCTCAGGGTCCTGGGATCGAGCCCCGCATCGGGCTCTCTGCTCAGCAGGGAGCCTGCTTCCCTCTCTCTCTCTCTCTGCCTGCCTCTCCATCTACTTGTGATTTCTCTCTGTCAAATAAATAAATAAAATCTTAAAAAAAAAAAAAAAAGAATACACTATTCCAGGTGGTGGGTATTGGAGAAGGCACGGATTGCATGGAGCACTGGGTGTGGTGCAAAAACGATGAATATTGTTATGCTGAAAATAAATTTAAAAAATTTAAAAAAGTTATAAAAAATACACTATTAATCCCTTGAATACAGCTTTGCATTGTCATATTCTGCATCAGCGAAATCTGACATGGAACTGGACTTAAATTTGCAAAAGCTATCATTACAAGGATATAAAACAACGGAGGAAATAAGTGCCCTGGTCTCCTCAGAGTCCAACACTTTTTCCATGATAGTACTAGTCTACATTGGCACAAGAACTTGTCTGTTCTTTGTCACTTTTGAGGAATGAGGCAATGGGAAAACAGAGACTGGTAAGATGGTACACTATCAAACTCATGTTAGTAATGGCCTTAATTTCATTGCTAAAGGCTAATTAATTTGAATATGTGAACAAAATGGCTAAGAGATCAAGTAATGGGATTGTTTTGTTTATTGACTCCCTGATAAATTACTTGGGAAAAAAAAACTCTTGCAACAAAAATCCAACCAGGGGGCAAAAATGAGATACACTAAAGAATCCATCCAGTCTTTTGTATGGGTAATAGAAGATATCTGGTTAGAGAGCAAAGATGTGTCATTTTAGAGGACGTGTATGTTTTTAAGGAGGTCATAATTATAATTTAGGAGATATTTGTATCCACCAGGATTCATGTTAAGGAGCAGAAAACCCACCTGTATTTTAGATGTAGGAAGGAGTTTAATATAAAAAATTACATGCCTACAAACTATTTGGAAGGAAAAGAGGAACAGGTTCTAGGTGGAGTCTCAAGGAATAACTCCCAGAAGAATATAGAACTAACCAACCAGAGTTCTGTTACCACCGCTGCTGCCACCAAAGTCCTGCAGGCACATTTCCCAGTCCCCTGCCCAGGCCCCTGCCTCCCCAGCAGCCACCACCCTTCAAAAAACCACCTAACAGAGAACATGGCTGAGACTTAAGATTCCCGAGGGAAAAAAAATGGGTCAGGTGACTGCTTTGCCCTGAGCCTGCCCTCTCCCTACAAAATATACATTTCTGGCAGCTGGACATGGAGAAATAATATGAGGCCTTGCAGTGGGGACCTGTCCTCTGGCTCGGGGCTTGAGAGTCCATTTGGACTAGTGTTTGGGCTTCTGGGGTAAGGTTGCTCTTGGATGGATGGGATGGGGGAAAGGATTGATCAGGTTTGAAATCCCTTCCCAATCCAAAATATCCCCATCTGGCTTGAGGAACCGTGGAGTGAATCTCTGTGTGGGCATCATTAAAGGTAGAGGTCCTGGTCTGGTGGGGGTTCTCTAGATGGAGGCTCCAAGCTGGTGTAAGTCATTTTCACTGTGTCTGTGTGTTCAAACCTGAGTCTTGGAGACACAGAACTGGACTTAGGGGTCTTGGTGGGTAAGGGGCTCAGATCAGAGATTCTTGGCCTAGAAGCCCTTAGGACAGGGTTTAGGAAATCCAGAATGTGGGATTACAGTGTTTCCACTGGGTGTGTGGGCTCCAGTCTCAGATTGTGAGTGTGAACTCTAGGGCCCAGGAAAATGGGGTCCCCATTAGAATTGGGACCATGGATCCATGGTTCTGGCAGCTCCAAGTAGGGCAGAATTTACAGATTACATCTCAAAACAATCAAAAAACAAAAGTAAAAACTAACCAGAATTGCTGGTACCTATGAGGCTCCAACTGCATCCATGAATTTAAGAGTACATCAAAGCAAAAGCCAAAGTGAAAAACCACAGCTTCTGCTGTCACCATCATAACTGATTATTGGCAAACAGTGCTGATGAATGAACATCAAAAGTATTTGTGTGACAAGTCTGCACAATTAATTTGTCAGGAATAGGCAAATGTAACTGGAAGGTGTCACATTTGCTTTCCAAATCTTGAGGACTCGATTCTAATTGATAGATGTTATTTTATCTCCAGAATTATGGCTGCAAGTGAGTATAGAAAGTGGACTTTTTGACTTTCCAGCTTTTCAAACAAGAAGGATAATTAAATGAAGTTTGAATAAGCTAGTCCAGAGTACTCAGCTCAGTGATACATACAGTAAAGGTTGGGGGGGAGGTATTCAATTGGGAGCTGGGAAATCTGGGATGTAGTCCTAGCTCGGTCACTGTTTTAATTTGATCTTGGGAAGATTACTTACTCTCTTGCACCCAACAGAATTTATCTAGTAGTTATTGAAGAGAAAGATTTTAAGCAAGAGAGTGATGTGGTGAACTTTGCATTTTAGAAAAATCACTTGGTCAAGAGATGATATAGACCTGCTTTAGAGTAGTTGTGGGTTAGAGAGAAATGTGACACCTTGGAGAAATATTTAAAATGTTAAAGCATTTTATAATGATAAAAAGGATGATTCATCAAGAAATTATAGCAACTAAAAACATATATACACCTAACAAAAGATCCCCAAAATGCTTAGGAAAAAAAAGACAAAATTAAATAGACAAATGAATTATCCAACAATAATAGTTGGAAACTTAATATTCTATTCATGATAATGGATGCTGCAAGTGGACAGAAAATCAACAATGATATAGAAAGCTGGAACAATACTGTCAACGACTGTTCCAACCAATAGCAGCAGAATAAACACTCTTTTCAAGCCCTCATGAAACATTTTTCCAAGATAGACCATATGTTAGGCTATAAAACAAGCTTCAATAAGTGTAAAATGATTGAAATTATACAAAGTATGTTCTCCAATCATAATGGAATGAAATTATAAATGAATAACAAAAGGAAATTTAGGGAATTCACAAAAATGTGGAAATTAAATATTGCACTCCTGAATAACCAGTGGCTTAAAGAAGTAGTCACAAGGACAATTAATAAACATTTTGAAATAAATGGAGAAAAAAACACAACGTACCAAAATTTATGGGATGCAGCTCAGAGGGAGTAGCAGTGGAGTATGGGAGTAGTGCGCAGAGGGAAGTATATAGCTGTAAGTAGCCATATAAAAACAAGAGAGATCTTGAATCAATAACCTAATCCTCCCCCTTAAGAAACTGAACAAAAAAAGAGCAAACTAAGCTTAAAGCAAACAGGAGGAAGGAATAAAAATTATAGTGAAAAAAAGAGTTTTTAAAAAAAACCCCACTATGGAAAATCGACTAAGCCAAAAGTGACTTTTTGAAAGATCAGGGAAATTGAAAAAACCTTTATCTGGACTGGCCAAGAAAAAGAGAGAAAAGACTCAAATTTCCAAAACCAGGAGTGAAAGAGAATGCATCACCACTGACCTTATAGAAATAAAAGGAGTATAAATGACTACTATGACAATGGTATGCCAATAAATTAGGTAACCTAGATGAATTAGACAAATTCCCAGAAAGACAAACTACCAAAGCTGCCTCAAAAAGAAATACAAAACCTAAATAGACCTACAACAAGTAAATAAACTAAATTAGTAATTTACAAACTTCCCACAAGAAAGACTCAGGCTAAGATGGCTTAAGTAGTGAAAATTTCCAAACATTTAAAAAAGAAATAGTATCGGGCTTCTGGGTGGCTCAGTGGGTTAAGATGCTGCCTTCAGCTCAGGTCATGATCTCAGGGTCCTGGGATCCAGTCCCGCATCGGGCTCTCTGCTCAGCAGGGAGCCTGCTTTCCTCTCTCTCTCTCTCTCTGCCTGCCTTTCTGCCTACTTGTGATCTCTCTCTGTCAAATAAATAAAATCTTTAAAAAAATAAAATAAAATAAATAAAAAAGAAATAGTATCAATTCTTTAAAAACTATTCCAAAGAGTAGAAGAGGTGGGAAGACCTCAAAAATCATTTTTTGAGATCAGTATTACTTTGAAATGACAACCAGAGATATCATCATCATCATAAAAGTGCAATAGCTCAACATTCTCTATCAATAAAGATGCAAAAACACTCAACAAAATACTAGAATGCCAAATCCAGCAGCATAAAAAGGATTACACATCTTGATCAAGCAGTATTTATCTGAGGAATGTAGGATTAGATGAATATATAAAAATAAATGCAATACACCATATTAATAGAATAAAGGACAAAACCATGTAGTCAACTCAAGAGCCACAGAAGAATTTGACAAGATCCAGAGAACGTCTATGATTAAAAAAAATGCTTAATACACCAGGAATAGGAGGAAACTTCCTCAATCTGATAAAGGGCATCTACCAAAAGCCCACAGTTAACATCATACTTAATGGTGAGACTGAATGCTTTCCCCTTTAGGTCAAGAATAACACAATGATGTTCATTTTCACAACTTCTATTCAACTGGTCGTTCTAGCAAACGTGAAGAGTCAAGGTACACTCGAGATGCAGAAATAGCACTTGACAAAATTCAACACCCCTGCATGATAAGAACATTCAACAAAGTAGAACTTCTTCACCTGATAAAGAATATGTATGAAAAACCCATAGCTAACATCTTACTTAATGATCCTAAAGGCAAAGCTTTCCCCCTAGATCAGGAAAAAGACAAGGATGTTGACTTTCAGTATTTCTATTCAGCATTGTATTGAAAGTTCTACTCAGGGCAATTAGGCAAGAAAATGCCACCCAGATTGGAAAGGAAGAATTCAAACTATCTCCATAGTCTGACATAATCTTGTCTATAGAATCTTAAGGAATCAGCTAAGAAAAACTATTGGGACTAAAAATCAGTTCAATTCAGCAAGGTTGCAGGATAAAAGATCAGTATACAAAAACAATTGTATTTTTATATACTGGAAATGAACAACCAAAAATGAAATTAGGAAAATAATTCCATTTATAATAGTATGAAAAAGAATGAAATACTTAGAAAAAAATTAGCAAAAGATACATGAGACTTACACACTGAAAACTACAAAATATTGTTGGGTGAAAATAAAAACCTAAATAAATGGAACAACATCCCGTGCTCATATATTGGATGATTTAAGATTGTTAATACTCTCCAAATCTATCCACAAGTTCCACAATATGTACTAAAATCTTAGTTTCCTTTTTTGCAGAAATTGACAAAGTGATACCTAATTTCATATGGAAATGCAAGAAACTCAGAATAGTCACAACATTTTGGAAAAGAAGAGAAAAGTACTGCAGTAATGAAGACCTTATGATACTGGTATAAAGGTAGCCATATAGATATATGAAATAGAATTGAGGTGAGTATATGAGAAACTAAGAAAACAAAGAATGACAGTAACTAAATCCATGAGACAAAAAGCTGTGCAGGTAGTGAAAATTGAACAGAGTATTCATGGCTCAGCCAAAGTAGCATTTACATACTTAAAATTACGTAAATGTTGGATAGCGACCCAACCAATAATAGGAGAAAAGTGAAGCAGTGGCAGGGGGTCGGGTTGAGGTGGAGAGTTTGAAATGTGTAAGTTTATCAGGAGGACCAAAAGTTGGTATAGGTAAGAGAGAGCTAAATGTTCATTCTCTGAAACAGAAAATCATAGATCAATTAAAAATCTAAAATTGAAACATCAAGAACTCATAAATATCATTTATAGTCATGACTCTTTAGATTGGTGTGTTCTGAACTGTGAGTTGCAATCATTTAATGTATTTGAGAGATGAATTTAATAGGTCACCACCAGCATTTATTACAAAATGAATGGAAAACGTCATAGCCAAATTATGGAAAGAGTCCAAATGAATGGAAAAAGAAGATGTGAGATACATATGTACTTATGTATATATATATATACATACATGTATATATATACATACATGTATATATATATACATACATGTATATATATATACTCCAATATATAAATATTTCACATCCAGAAGACCACACACACACACACACACACACACACTAATATTACTCAGCCATAAAGAAGAATGAAATCTTGCCATTTGCAGTGATGTAGATGGAGGTAGAAAGTTATGCTAAGTGAAATAAGTCAGTTACAGAAAGACAAAAACCAATCATTTTGCTCATATGTAGAATTTAAGAAACAGAACAGCTGAGCATAGAGAGGAAAAAGAGGCAAACCATGAAAAAGACTCTTAACTATTCAGAACAAGCTGAGGGTTACTGGAGGGGAGGGGAGCAGAGGAGATTAAATAGGGGATGGGTATTAAGGAGGGCATTTGTGGTGATGAGAACTGGGTGTTGCATGTAAGTGATGAGTTACTAAATTCTACATCTGAAACTAATACTACATTGTGTGCTAACTAACTAGAAGTTAATAAGAACTTGAAAAAGAAAATAAAAATAAAACTAGGGTGTTTCCCTGAAGGGGGAACAAAAAGATTTGCAAGGGCTCACAAATTCATCACCTCTCTTCAAAATTTCATGTTGTCTTCCCGTAATATTAAGTTGAATTAGATTTTCAGGATCTCAAGTTTCAGGAAAAACAGGGAAGAATATATTTCCTTATAGAAATCATTTGCTCTTCTGGGGCACCTGGGTGGTTCATTCGGTTAAGCATCTGCCTTTGGCTCAGGTTGTAAGCTCAGGGTCCTGGGATTGAGTCCTGCTTTGGGCTCCCTGCTCACTTGGGAGCCTGGGTTCTCCCTCGACTCCCCACTTGTGCCCTCTCTTGCTATCTCTGTCTTTCTCAAATAAAGAAAATCTAAAAAAAAAAAAAAAAAAAAAGAAATCATTTGCCCTTCTAATTCAAAATGTATGCCACAGTGTCTAGTGTACTGTACATATTAGATGAATATTAATTTCCTCTTTCCCCTCATCTTACCCAACAGTTCTAGGCTAGAAAATACAACTGGTGATATAATGTACTTAAGGTATATAGATATAGATATATAAATTTCATAGTTACTTCATCATTTTAAGTTCCCTTTTGCCATATGCATCTTTTACACATTCTGGTGTATAACTTACATTATTATATGATCCTAATTTTTAGGTGGGTTTTATTTTAAATTTACTGGAAGTTTCTAAATTAGAAAAATTAATGGATAGAGAACTCGTTAAATTTTCTAGTTGTATCACTTATGGTACTTTGTGTTTTATAAGAAATGTGTCCATTTTGTTAGATTATCAAATTTATTGGTATGAGTAAATTGTTCTTTTAATACCTAAAATAAAAGAAAACATCAAAGGGAATTGCACACATTAAAGGTAAATATTTTCCTAAAATTTGAGTTATAACACACACACCTATATCCTCTATCATGATGTAAAATGCATATCTTACTTCATGTCTTAATTAAAACTGTTTGAAAATCAATACTTTAAACTGTGGGCATGAATTACTTTAATACAGGTATAAACCTAAAGGGAAATATATGTGTGATAATTCATAAGTTTAATTTAATAAACACATATCAAATTTTGAAACACAGAGAGATTCTTTTGTCTTTTGAAACCCCATTTATGCAGCATCATTTAATTGTTTATGAATAAAACTCATTTCATTACTATATATATGGCAAATGCTCATGCTCTTTGGCTCTAAACGTTTATTAATTTTTGAAAATATTTATCTTTGTCATTGCATTTATGGAACCAGTTGCAAACTCCAATTAAGACATATTGAAAATAAAAACCAATGGCTACATATACTATTCTTATGTCTGTTTTACCAAATATATTTGTGTTGTGGGCCTGAGAAAAATTAATATGCAAAACACATAGTTAACTAGTAACTTAAAGAAAAATGTTTATTGTGAGTTTTAAAAATTACCAATAACAGGGGCACCTGGGTGGCTCAGAGGGTCATGATCCCAGGGTCTTGGGATTGAGTCCCTCATTGGAAAGCCTGCTTCTGCCTCTCCCTCTACTGTTCCACCTGCTTGTGCTCTCTCGCTTTCTCTGTCAAATAAATAAATAAAATTTAAAATAAAATAAAATAAAATAAAATTACCAATGACCTAAACTCTTTCAAAAGTTGCAAAGTACAGAGAAGGAAAATAAGGAGAAAAAAATTGTATTCAATCATGTAAATCCAAAATAGCTATGGTTGATATTTCAGTGTCTAGTATTCCATACTTACTTGTATGTTTATATAAATGAACATGTCCATAAATCTTTATGCAGTTTATGTAAGATATAAACAATTTGGAAAACAACAGAGAGGAAATGTGCCCAATATTTAAATTACAGTTTTGTAATTTATTTTCCAAGTGATAGTGTTTTTTGTATTGAGCTTGTAACAAGCTTCCATCTTGTTATGTTTTATAACTTAAATGGTGGTGATTATGTTGAAAACTAGGATTCCCTCAATAAAATCTGCAAGATTGTGAGTAAGTATCACTGTGGCATTTCTTTTAAAGATTTTATTTATTTGACAGAGAGAGAAGAGGAGAGCACCACGTAGGGGGAGAGGCAGAGGGAGAAACAGATTCCCCCCTGAGCAGGGACCTGGACTCCGGGCTGGCTCCAGGAACTCTGTGATCATGACCTGAGCCAAAGCTGACCCTAAACCGTCTGAGCCACCCAGGTGCCCCTCACTGTGGCATTTTAAAGATTTTTTTTCCTACCTTATGTGTCATATATATATATACACGACACATAAGGTCATATATACATATATGTATATGACACATATACATACATATATATGACACATATATATGACACATAAGGTATATAAATATATATGACACATAAGGTAGGAAAAAATTTGTATTTTATTTCTTTAAAACAAAAAAGAAGGTTGGAACTAACTTACTATAGTTTCTTTCATTTACTGGATTAGCTACATCTCACGTATTTTTCCTAGGTCTGTAGGGCATATGTAAAAACGTTCTCATCTACTAGATCAAGAAGATCTAATTCTTAAGTGTAAGTAATCTTATAGGGTATATTTTCTGAAAAGGGAAGGATTCAAACAACCTTAAAGACCCACGTGTTTATTTTTTTAAAAAGGACAGAAAACAGGGTGCCTGGCTGGCTCAGTTAGTTGAGCGACTGCCCTTGGCTCAGGTAATGATCCTGGACTGCCAGGATGGAGTCCCACAGCGGGCTTTCTGCTCAGCAGGGGGTCTGCTTCTCCTTCTGACCTTCTCCCTCTCATGATTACTCTCTCTCATATTCTTTCTCTCTCAAATAAATAAATAAATCTTTAAAAAAAGGCAG
>NC_081575.1:65725013-65729210 GCF_022355385.1 Mustela nigripes | reverse complement strand
TAAACATATATTTTTATCCCCAGGGGTACAGGTCTGTGAATCATCAGGTTTACACACTTCACAGCACTCACCAAAGCACATACCCTCTCCAATGTCCATAATCCCACCCCCTTCTCCCAAACCCCCTCCCCCCAGCAAACCTCAGTTTGTTTTCTGAGATTAAGAGTCACTTAGGGTTTGTCTCCCTCCCAATTCCAGCCATGCTTTTGACTTCCAGTATGGAAGGAAAGGGCGGGCAGGCAGGCCGGCGGGGTGGGGGGAAGGGCAGCTGGAATGTCTGGGGCCGTGTGCAAACCTTCTGTGACGTTGCTGAGGTCCCTAGAGAAAAACGGCCACTTGTTTCTAAACCGCCGTAAGGGGAGTCGTGTCGGAGCCTCCGGGACAGTGGTGGGCCGGCTCACCCTAAGATCTCACGGCAGCCATGAGCAGTAACGAATGTTTCAAGTGTGGACGGTCTGGCCACTGGGCCCGGGGATGTCCTAGGGCAGGAGGGAGTCGAGGGCGCGGAGCCAGAGGCCGTGGTAGAGGTTCTCCGTGCAGTTCCACCAACCTGTCTGACATCTGCTACCGCTGTGGTGAGTCTGGCCATCATGCTAAGAACTGTGACCTTCTCGAGGACATTTGCTACAACTGTGGGAGAAGTGGCCACATCGCTAAAGACTGTATGGAGCCGAAGAGAGAGAGAGAGCAGTGCTGTTACACTTGTGGCCGACCAGGCCATCTGGCTCGTGACTGTGACCGTCAGGAAGAACCGAAGTGCTACTCTTGCGGTGAATATGGCCATATTCAGAAAGACTGTACCCAAGTCAAGTGCTACCGGTGTGGTGAGATCGGCCACGTGGCCATCAACTGCAGCAAAGCAAGCGAAGTCAACTGCTACCGCTGTGGCGAGTCCGGGCATTTGGCCCGGGAATGCCCCATTGAGGCTACTGCTTAGTTTTCCCCCTTTGTCCCCTCCACCCTTTTGCTGATTGATAATTGTATTATTTTCTCTGAAACTTCTTCACTGACCAAAAGTTGATACATGGAGGCAAATCCCAGGCCAGTGAGCTTCATTTACCATGTTGAAGGAAGAAAGGGCTGGAAAAAAAAATCTCAAAAGAAGTTGTTCACTTTTAAATGTCATTAATGTGTTTCTGCGCCACTGGTGAATCTGATTATTGGACAGTCATTCTAGACCTTAGACAATTTTTGGTTCTTTGTACTTTGATTAAACATTTCATTAACTGCTACTGTGTGCCAGCCACCACTGGAGGAATTGGGGATATATCAGTGAACAAATCAGATCCATGTTGGGAACACAGGCCTAGAATCTATTAACAAATAACACACAGTGTCAGTGAAGATAAATCGTTATAGAGAAAAAGAACACCAGGTAAAAGGATAGAATATGCTGGGGAGGAGACATGTAGTTCTGTCTTAGATACACAAAGTGCCCTGAGGAAGTGACATTTCCTCAGAGATTCGTTGATGAATAAAGCTGATTTTAAAAATGTCTATGGTCTTGTCAAAGTAATTTTAACTTTGTTGTATATTGACTGTTTTGAATTATCTGACCTCATTAACTTTTAAATAATGTTGGAAAGACATCTCTATCTGGCCCTGCATAGAGTATACATTTTAATGAAAATAAACCAGAAAATGTGTATAATATATATAAGTAGCTTTGAGAGAGAGCAATGAGAAACGAACAAAAAAATTTCGCAGCAAATGGTTGACATAAACACGTGGCAAAGTTTGGACTTACATGTTTTTAAAAATCTAACAAGTATAAACATTAATATTAAACATTGGGACTTTGACAATTTTAAAAATACCTATTTTCATAGATACGATAATTTATATTTAGGAGTTTCTGAAAAAATGTGTTGTCAAAGATATAAAGATGTTCAGTTTCAAATTCTGGGATCTATTTTTAAAGATCAAATCTGAAAAACAATGGAAGTTCTATAAAGTAGAAAAGGTACTTTTAAATTTTAAATAAAACTTGGGATGGGGGAGGTAACCATGATTGAAGTTGTAATGAAAAAATGATTTGGAAAATAACTCAATGTCAAACCTAGGATGTGATAGAATTTATATTAGAACAGAAAAAAGTCTGTAGACATCAAAGAAATAATAAAGGACTATAATGAACAACTCTACACACATAAACTGGACAACTTAGATGAAATGGTCCGATTCTTTGAAAAACACAAGGTATCACAATTCACCCAATACAAAATGGATAATGTGACTAGCTCTGTAGCCATTAATGAAATTGAACTAGTAATTAAATATTCCCTCTCAAAAAATCTCCAGGCCCATATGATTTCACTGTAAAATTTGATCAAATTTTATAAAAGAGTTCATACCAACTCACACCAGTAAAAAGCCTCAAGAAAAACCTATTTTCACTAGCCAAAGGTGCAGGAGGAAGGCAGCCTAGAAAGATAGAAAATAGAAGAGGAAGGAACATTTCTCAACACATTTCATAAAACTAGAATTACCTTAATAAGAAAATTAGACAATGACAGTGCAAAAAAGAAAACTACAGATCAATATCCCTTATGAATATAAATAAAAAAATCCTTGATAAAATATTGGCAAATAAAATTTGGCAATATATTAAAGGAATTGCATATCATAGCCAAATGAGATTTTTTCCAACAATGCAAGGCTGGTTTAATGATAAAAAAAATCAATAAATGTAAGCCAATGTATTAATAAGCTAAAGAAGAAAAACCACATAGTCATGTAAATTGATGCAGGAAAGGCATTTGATAAAATCCAACATTCATTCATGGTATAAACTCAGAAAAATAGGGATAGATGGAATTTCCTCAACATGATGAAGAACATCTACAAAAAAACTACTGTTAACATATTTAATAGTGAAAGACAGAATGCCTTTCTTTGGAGATCAGGAAAATGGCAAGAGTATTGGCTCTCACCACTTTTACTCAACATAGTGAGGGAAGTCCAAGTTAGCGCTATAAGGTAATAATGGGAAATGGAAGGCATACAAATTGGAGAGGAAGAACTAAAAGTCTTCCTATTGGCAGGTGGCATGATTGTCTATATAGAAAAAATCCCTCCTAGAACTAATAATTTCAACAAGGTTGCAGGATAGAAGAAAAACACAAAAATCTGTTTTATTTTCATGTACTAGCAATGAATACTGAGACTAAAAATGCAACACCAACTATAATCACTCAAAAAAGAAAAATATCTATATGTCAATTTAATAAAATATGTACAAAAATTGTATGCTGAAAGGTACAAAATGCTGATGAAATAAATCAAAAGTTGAATAAATGGAAAGACAAGTTAGTGCAAATCTTATAAAAACCTCCGCAAGACATTTTGTATATATAGATTATTCACTTTCAGACAAGGCATGGGAAATAGAAGAGCTAAAGCAATTTTGAAAAACAAGAATAAAGTAGGAGGAATTGGTCTATACAATTTCAAGACTTACTTAATTGCCATAATAAAGACAGAATGGTATAGGTGGAGGTATAGATATGTGCAGATCAATGTAACAGAATAGAAAACACAAAAGTAAATTCTTACAAATATGGCCAACTGAGGGGCACCTGGGTGGCTCAATGGGTTAACCTTCTGCCTTTGGCTCAGGTCATGACCTCAGGGTCCTGGGATTGAGCGCCAGCATCGGGCTCTCTGCTCAGCAGGGAGCCTGCTTCCTCCTCTCTCTCTGCCTGCCTCTCTGCCTACTTGTGATCTCTGGCTGTCAAATAAATAAATAAATAAATCTTTTAAAAAAATGTGCCCAACTGAATTGTGATAAAGTTGTAAAATCAGTTTAGTGGAGTTAAAAAAAGAAATCTAATACAAAAATCAACTAAAAACAATTGCAAACGTAATTGTGAAATGTAAATCACAAAACTTTTAGGGAAAAAAATCTTTGGGAGTTCCTAGGCACAACAACAAAAATACAACCAAAGAAAAAATTGTTAAATTGGACATCATCGAATTTCAAAACTTTTGCTCTGAAATACCCAACTGACAGAATGAAAAGACAAGCCGCAGAGCTATAGAAAGTAAGTATAAACCACATATCTACGAAAGGACTACTATTTAGAATATAAAAAACAACTCTTATTTTTTTAATTTTTTATTTTTTATAAACATATATTTTTATCCCCAGGGGTACAGGTCTGTGAATCACCAGGTTTACACACTTCACAGCACTCA
>NC_081575.1:65689870-65720013 GCF_022355385.1 Mustela nigripes | reverse complement strand
CCTTCAGTACTGCCTCTTGTTCTTTCTTTTGTGGTGAATTTTTCCGCCTTGTCATTTTGTCCAGATAAGAGTATATGAAGGAGCAAGTAAAATACTAAAAGGGTGGCAACAACCCCAGGAAAATATGCTTTAACCAAATCAGAAGAGATCCCAAATCTTGAGGCGGGAGAAAGGGGATAAAAAGACGTTCAAAAAGAAAGAATGAAAGATAAGAAAAGAAAAGAATTAAAAAAAAGAAAACAAATAAAGAAAATATAAAAAAGAAAAAATATATATATTAGATAATCTAGTTAAAAAGTTAAAAAAGAAAAGGGTAAAGTTAAAAAAATTTCAGCAGAAGAAGAGAAAAAAATGAAAAAGAAAAAAATTAAATTAACTGCAAGACTAAAAATATCACAAGGAGAAAGCCATGAGTTCCCTGCTTTTCTTCTCCTCCTCTGGAATTCTGCTGCTCTCCTTGGTATTGAAACCGCACTGCTTGGTAGGTGAACTTGGTCTTGGCTGGATTTCTTGTTGATCTTCTGGGGGAGGGGCCTGGTGCAGTGATTCTCAAGTGTCTTTGCCCCAGGTTGAAATGTACCGCCTTTACCAGGGGCGGGCTGAGTAATCCGCTCAGGTTTGCTTTCAGGAGCTTTTGTTCCCTGAGCGCTTTCCGTAGAGTACCGGAGGACAGGAATACAAATGGCCCACTCCTGGTCTCCGGCCTGGAGGAGCCGAGAGCCCGGGCCCCACTCCTCAGTGTGCCCTCATAGAACAGCGCCCAGTTACTCCCGTCTGCCTGACCTCCCGCCGTGCTCCGAGCTCACCGAGCCTGCGACCGGTTCAAGGTAACACCGAGCTGCGAGCTTACTGTTGGCTCTGTCTCTGTAGCCGGCTTTCCCGTTCCAGTACCCGCAAGCTCTGTGACACTCAGACACCCCCGATCCTTCTGTGACCCTGTGGGACCTGAGGCTACGCTGAGCCCGCGTGGGCTTCGCCCCAGTTTAGCCTCTGGAGTGATGTCCCTCAGCGGAACAGACTTTTAAAAGTCCTGATTTTGTGCGCAGTTGCTCTGCCGCTTGCCGGGAGCGGGCCCCTCCCCCCGGGGTCTCTCTTCCCGTCGCTTTGGATTCACTTCTCCACCAGTCCTACCTTTCAGGAAGTGGTTGTTTTTCTGTTTCCAGAATTGCTGTTCTTCTCTTCGATCTGCCGATGGATTTTCAGGTGTTTGCAATCTTTAGATAAGCTATCTAGCGGATATCCTGCTAGCTGAGGTAGTCTCAGCCTGGTACTTCTCCGCCATCTTGACTCATCAATCCTATAAAACAACTCTTAAAACTCAACAGTTACAAAATTGAGCAATCCAGTTACAAAATGGGTAAAACACATGATGAGTTTTCCACTTAAAAAAACATACAGATGTCAAATAAAATTTTTTTTTAAGATTTTCAACATCATTATCTACTAGGGAAATGCAAGATAAAGCCACAGTAAGATATCAAAACATACTTATCAGGATTGATAAAATAAAAAATAGTTGTTATCAAATGTTGGCAAGAATGTAGATAAATTGAATTATTCATATATTGCTGGTAGGAATATAAAATGGTACAGCTACTCAAAAATAGTTTTGCAGCTTCTTTAAAAAGTACACATGCGGGACGCCTGGGTGGCTCAGTTGGTTAAGCAGCTGCCTTTGGCTCAGGTCATGATCCCAGCGTCCTGGGATCGAGTCCCACATCGGGCTCCTTGCTCAGCAGGGAGCCTGCTTCTCCCTCTGCCTCTGCCTGCTATTCTGTCTGCCTGTGCTCGCTCTCTTCCCCTCTCTCTTGTGATAAATAAATAAAATTTAAAAAAAAAAGTACACATGCAACCACCATATAACTCAGCAATTGCACTCTTGGGCATGTAACCAGAATAATGAATACTATTAATGTAAAAACCTGTACACATGGGACGCCTGGGTGGCTCAGTTGGTTAAGCAGCTGCCTTCGGCTCAGGTCATGATCCCAGCGTCCTGGGATCGAGTCCCACATCGGGCTCCTTGCTCAGCAGGGAGCCTGCTTCTCCCTCTGCCTCTGCCTGCCTCTCTGTCTGCCTGTGCTCGCTTTCTCCCTCTCTCTCTGATAAATAAATAAAATCTTAAAAAAAAAACCTGTACACAAATGTTTATAGCAGATTTATTTGCCAAAAACTGGAAACAATACAGCTGTCCTTCAGTGCATGTATGGTTAAACTGTGGTATAGTCATAATGGATTATTACTCAAAATAAAAAAGAATAATTTATCAGTTCATAAAAAATGTAGATGACTCTCCAGCGAAATAATATGGAGTAAAAAAGGCCAATACCAAACATCATATACTGTATGATGCCGTATATGTAACATTTGTGAAATCATATGAGTATAAAAATGGAGAACAGATTAGTGATCATCAGGAGTTAAGGAGTGAGTGAATGAGAGTAAGAGGGAAGTGGGTGTGGCTATAGAATAATTATAAAAGGGATGTTAATGGTGATGGAAACGTCTGAATTTTGACTATCAATGCCACTTTTCTGGATGTGATATTGCACTGTTGTATTATAAGATGTTACCATTGGGGAGAACTGAATACATGGGATATTTATGTATTACTTCTAACAACTATATGTAAATCTATGATTGTCTTAAAATGAAAAGTTTAATTTAAAAAAAATAGGACTTCACAGTGGAAAAACTTGACAAACACTACCTAAAATAGGTGATCAATTTCTACATGCACAGTCACAAATAATGTTAATAGTATATACTTATTTCTTAAATTTTTATTCTGTTATGCTAATTGGATGTTAACTATACTGGAATTAAAATTTAAAACTTTATTAAAAATAAGTATAAGTTTTTAATTTTAATTCTAATATAGTTACTATACAGTGTTATATTAGTTTCAAGTGTACAATATGGTGATCCAACAATTCTGTATGTTATTCAGGGCTCATTGTGGTAAGTATACTCTTTAATTCCCAACACCTATTTCATTTATCCCCCCAGCATTTCCCCTCTGGTAACCATCACTTTGTTCTCTGTAGTTTAGAGTATGTTTCTTAGTTTGCCTTTCTCTCTTTTATTTTTCCTTTGCTCATTTGTTTTGTCTCTTAATTTCCACATATGAGTAAAATCATATAGTATTTGTCTTTCTTTGACTCACTTATTATGCTTAGCATTATACTCTTTAGTTCTATTCATGTCATTGTGAATGGCTAGATTTCATTCCTTTTTATGTCTGAATAATATTCCATTGTGTATATATACACCACATCTTTTTTCTCCATTCACCTACTGATGGACACTTGGACTGTTCCCATTATTTGGCTATTGTAACTAATGCTGCAATAAACATGGGGGTACACGTATCTCTTTGAATTAGTGTTTTTATATTTAGGGCTAAATACCCAGTAGTGAGATTACCAGATTGTAGGGTAGTTGTATTTTTAACTCTTTGAGGAATCTCCATACTGTTTTCCAGAGTGGATTTGCCAGTTTGCATTCCCACCAGCAGTGCAAGAGGGTTATTTTTCTCCACATCCTTGCCAACACTTGTTATTTCTTGTGTTTTGATTTTAGACTTTCTGACAGGTATAAGATGATATCTCATTGACTTGTATTTCATTGATAATAAGTGATATTGAAGAATGTACCTTTTATATAATGTGATTAAGATGACTCTTTATCTTGCAATCTTTCTCCTCCAAACATGTAACCCTAGTCTAGTCATGAGAAAAACATCAGACAAATTCTGAGAGAAAGAATTCCTACAAAATATGTGACTAGTGCTTTGCAAAACTGTCAAGGTCATCAAAAGCAAGGGAAGCATCAAAACAATCACAACCAAGAGGAGTTTAAGGAAACATGGCAACTCAATGTAATGAGATATCTTGGATGGAATCCTGGAACAGAAAATGCACTAGTTAAAAAGTAAGGAAATCTGAATGAATTATGGATGTTAGTTAATAATTAGATATCAATATTGGTTCATTAATTGTAGCAAATGTACCATATTGATAAAAACCATTAATAATGGGGGAAACTGGGTGCAAGGTATATGGTAATTCCCTATTTTCTCTTTTCCATTTCTTTTAGTAAGTCTAAACTCTTCTAAAAAATAAAGTGTATTAAAAATTAGGGCTTTTGAGTGAGAGGATTCTGGGAAGATGGTGGAGTGGGAAGCATCAGAAATCTTCCCTGCTAGACAATTGCACTGGAAGCAACTGTCTGATGTAACTATTTTGAAATTCTGGAGTGTATTGAAAGATCAAAACTTCCAGGGGAGGGCTTGCATGGGAAATTGAAGTTAATTTTGGTCAATTTCAACTCTTAAGACAGTAGTGGGCACCCATTTCCTACCCCCAGCCACAGGCAGGTAGCTGTGCCTGTGTTCCTGGAGCAGCTTGCACAGAGCTTGACAGAGCAAGGTAGGCAGAAAGGACCATGTTCTCTAAATATCAAGGATCTGCCTTCTGATCATCAACTGTTTCTTTGACTTGCAGAGGTACAGACAAAAAAGCAGTGCCCATTGTTGTTGTATCTCCTTGCATTTTTGCAAACCCCACCCCCTTTAGCTGAAGTGATGCCCAGTGGATTTAAAGGACTTGAGGCCTTTCCTACCTCTGGATTTCTCTCTTTTTCCTCTATTGAGGGCCACATATTAGAGGTAAGGACACTTAAACACAACTACATATATGTGGGGAAATTAGAGAGTGAGCATGCATGCCCAGAGAAAGGCTCAAAAAAAACCTGAGAAGACCTTAAGTTTCTACCACAGGCTGAACTTCAGCACAGAGACAGCATAAAACAATATCATCATCATCTTCGTAGCAAAAGACAGCAAACCCTGTAGAAGGGGGAGAATCTGATTTCCAGAATTACCACATTATTAGATTCAAATGTCTAGTTTTCAACAACAATAAAAAAATCACAAGGCATATAAAGAAAAAAAGTATGACCCACTCAAAGGAAAAAAAAATAAACAGAAATTGTTCCTGGAAAAAATTTGATGACAAATCTACCAGAAAATACTTTAAGCATCAGTCTTAAGATGTTCAATTAATTAAAGGAAGATTTGGGGAAAGTAATAGGAATAATGAATGGACAAAATGGAAATATCAATAAGGAGACAGAAAATCTAAAAAGAAACCAAGAGGAAATTCTGGAGCTGAAAAAGTACAGTAACTGAAATAAAAAAATTCACCAGACGGATTCAAAGGCAGATTTGCACAGGCATGAAAAAAATCAATAAACTTCAAAATGAGGCAATGGAAGATACTGAGTTTGATGAACAGAAAAAAAAAATAATGAGAAGTGAACATGAGCCAAAGGGACCTGTGGGCTACCATTAAGAAGCTCAGCAAACACATTGTGGGAGTCCCAGAGGAGAAGAGGAGAGAGAGGAGCAGAGAGAACATTTGAAGAGATAATGGCTGGAAACTTCCCAAATTTGATGAAAGACTTGAATATAAACATCCAAGATGCTCAATAAATTCCAAGTAAGATGAACTCAAAGGAATCAAACTTTCAAATGCCAAAGAAAAATAGAGAATCTTGAAAGCGGCAAGAGAGAAGCAACTCTTCACATACAAGGGAATCTTCAGTAAGATTATCAGCGTATTTCTCATCAAAAACTTTTGAGGTCAGATGTAGTGACCTGATATGTTCAAAGTGCTAAGGAGAAAAAAAATCCCATCAACCATGGATTCCATATTCAGTAAAAGTTTCCTTCAGAAGTGAGGGAGAAATTAAGACATAAACAAAAGCTGAGTGAATTTGTTACCACTAGACTGCCCTGTAAGAAATCTTCTAAAACACTAGGCAGTAGCTTGAAGCCATATGGAGAAATAAAGATTTCAATAATAGGCAATTATAAAAGCTAGTATTATTGTAACTTTGGTTTGTAACTCTAAATTTTTCCACATAACTTAAGAAGTTAACACATTTAAAAAGATTATTAGTTTAGGTTTTGTGACACACAGTATATAAAGATAAGATTTTGTGACATCAACAATCGAAAGGAGTGGAGACAGAGTTGTGAAGGAGCAGAATTTTTGTATGTAATCAAAGTTAAGCAGTTGTAAATTGAAATTAGAATGTTATAACACCAGGATGTTAATGCAATCCCCTTGGTAACCACAGAGAAAATTGCTACAGAACATATATAAAAGGAAATGAGGAAGGAAATTAAACATTTCACTACTAAAATCAACTAAACATGAAAGACAGTAATGCAGGCAATGAGGGACAAAAGCTATAAGACATATAGAAAACATTGTAAAATGACAGAAATCCCTCCTTAACAGTAATTGCCTTAAGCTTAAGTGGTTTAAGCTTTGTCAAAAGGCAGATTGAAAGAATGGATAAAAACACACAATCCAACTATATACTACCTATAAGAGATTAATTTTATTTATTTATTTAAAAGTTTTAATTTTAATTCCAGTCAGTTAACAGTGTTATATTAGTTTTATAGGTATAATATAGTGATCCAACAATTCTATACATTATCCAGTGCTCATCACAAGTGAACTTCTTAATACCTATCACTTATTTAACCCACTCCCCCACACCCCTCCCCTTTGGTAACCATCAGTTTGTTCTTACAAGAGACTCATTTTAAATATAAATATACAAGTACTTTGCACATGAAAGCATGGAAAAAGATACCATGCAAATTGTAACCAAAAGAGAGCAGGGGTGGCCATACTAATATCAGCCAACATAGATATTGTTTAATTTTTTAAAAATTAGAAAAAAAAGATTTTATTTATTTATATGTCTGTGAGAAAGAGAGAGTACAAGTGGGAAGAGGGACGGAGGGAGAAGCGGACTCCCTGATGAGCAGGGAGGCTGACATGGGGATCAATCCCAGGATCCTGAGATCATGACCTAGGCCAAAGGCAGATGCTTAATTAACTGAGCCACCCAAGAACCCCCCAAATAGACTTTAAATTAAAAAAAAAAAGTTACAGGAGACAGAAAGGTCATTATTTATTAATAAAATATTCAATACAGTTATATCTTATTGGCCAATGTATAGAGAAACAAGGATAGAGAAATGAGCCAATGCCAGAGAAGCTGTCCAAAGTACAGAGAAATGTCCTGGAGTCCCTCTTCCTCTCAACCATGGAAGCTTTTCCCCAAGAGGCTGGGAGCCAGGAAAAGTAGAAGAATAGTTTTGAGGGTAAACACAGCCAGGATCAGCACAGACCTCAAAAAGCTGCACCCCAGGGATCAGAGTGAACCAGAAGTAAAATATCCTCTTCCTTTATAGCTTATTAGACCACTGTTCCATTTTAAATGCAGATGACTAAAAGCCAATATATTCATAACAGAGTACAAGTTAGACCATCTGGAACTATGTTGGAAGACTTAACTTTGTGATTGATTGATAACTGGCCCAGTATCATTTTTCACCTACTTCTTCTTGCCATTTACTTTTTTTTTTTTTTTTTTTTTTTTTAATTTTTTATTTTTGATAAACATATATTTTTATCCCCAGGGGTACAGGTCTGTGAATCAACAGGTTTACACACTTCACAGCACTCACCAAATCACATACCCTCCCCAATGTCCATAATCCCACCCCCTTCTCCCTTAAAGCCACGTATTTTGTTGTCCTTTAGATACTCATAGAAAAACTTTTCTAGGTTTTTTTTTTTTTTTAAATCATAATAAAAAAACGCATAACAGGGGCACCTGTGTGGCTCAGTGGGTAAAGCCTCTGCCTTCGGCTCGGGTCATGATCCCAGGGTCGGGCTCTCTGCTCAGCAGGGAGCCTGCCCCCCCCCGCCTGCCTCTCTGCCTACTTGTGATCTCTGTCTGTTAAATGAATAAATAAAATCTTTAAAATTAAAAAAAATCTTTAAAAAAACCGCATAACATGCAATTTGCCATCTTAATAGTCTTTAAAGTGTTTAATTAAGCAGTTTAATATTTGCAGAAACTGAAAGAATGGATTAAAAACATGATCCAGTTAGAAGTTTTTCATCTTAAAAAACTGAAATTTCATACCCACTAAACAAGAACTCTCCGTTTCCCCCTCTGCTCAGTCCTGGTAAACACCATTTTACTTTCTGTTTCTATTAATTCCTCAGGGATTTTATACATGCACATGCATACCCACACAAGAACAGGGACATTAAATCTAATTGACAAGATGTTAACATTTGTTGAATCCACATAGTATGCATAGAATGCACTATATTCTTCCAGCTTTTCTGTGTTTGAATTTCTTCATAATAAAAATGTGGATAAAAAGTAATGAAATATTTGGGAATGACAAAAATAGTAGGGATAAGATAAAACTGGACATTTCCAGTCAAACAAAAACTGAAAGATTTTGCCACCAGAAGACTGGAACTAAAGGAAGTTCTGGGGGCCCCTGGGTGGCTTGGTCGGTAAAGTGTCTGCGTTCAGCTCAGGTCATGATCCCAGGGTCCTGGGATGGAACACTGCATTGGGGGGGGGGGGCCCTGCTCAGTGGGGAGTCTGCTTCTCCCTCTCTCTCTGCTCCTCCTCCTGCTTGTGCTCACTTGAGCTCTCTCTCTGCTAAATGAATGAATGAATGAATGAATTCTTAAAAAAATAAAGGAAGTTCTAAAGGATGATATTCAAGAAGAGAGAAATGACATCAGATGCTGGATCAGATATAAGGAATTAATGAAGAACAGTGAAAATTTTGTGCACTGTTGTGGAAATAATGTCAGTGACACTAGAGATGAGGATGATGTATTGTTTGAAGGTAGCAGTAATTCAGTTTTTTATTCAGTGAATGCCTAAAATGAAGAAAGTTCTCTACATATACTGGTGATGAAACATCTTGCTCTGAAGGCAGTGATTTCCTGGGCTTTGAGGATAAAGATAAAAACTTCCCAAAGATAAAATAAAAATAAAAATCTAGTATGGCAGCTCCTCAAAAAATTAAAAATAATATTACTATATGATCTAGCAATTCCACTTTTTGGGATATATCCAAAATAATTGAAAGTAGGGTCCTGAAGAAATATTTGTATGTAGCATATATAATTCACAAAAGTATTGTTCCATTACCTGAAAGCTGGAAGCAACCAAAGTACCCATCAACAGATGAATGAATAAACAAAATGTGGTATATACATACTATAGAATATTATTCAGCTTTAACAAGGAAGGAAATTCTGACACTTATTATAATATGGATGAACCCTAAAGACATTATGCTAAGTGAGATAACCCAGACAAATAAGGGCAAATTTAACAAGACTCAACAAAATGAAAAGCAACATACAAAATGGGAAAAAATATTTGCACACTATGTATCTGATAAAGGTTAATATCCAAAAATATAAAACATTTATACAACAAATTAAATAACAAAAAATAACCTGATTAAAAAATGGATAAAGGACCTGAATAGATATCTTTCTAAAGGATCATGGAAATGCAAATCAAAACCACAATGAAATATTATTATGTCACAGTTAGGATTGCTAATATAAAAAAGAAAAGAAGACAAGAAGTGTTGGCAAGATTGTGGAGAGAATGGAACCCTTGTACACTGGTAGAAACTTAAATTGATACAACCATTTTTTTTTTTTTCAAAAAGAATTAAAGTAAAACTACCATGTGATGCAGCAATCCCACTTTGGGGCGTATATCCAAAGGAAATGAAAACAGGATCCCAAAGAGATATCTGCACCCCCATGTTCACTTCAGCATTGTTCACAGTAGCCAAGACATTTAAACAACCTAAGTGTTGCCTGGGTGAAGAAAATGTGGGTCATGGACATGAAAAGTATAGCATAAAGAATATAGTCAATGACAAATATTACAAGCATTATGTCATCAGAAAAATATCATTTAGTAACTGTCTGACACACCTAACCATTTCCCCTTTTATTTGTCTGCAATGTTACTGACATTTTCAAATAAAAATAAAATAAAAAAAGAATATAGTCAACGATATTGTAATAACAGGGTATAGTAACAGATGGTGATTACACTTATTGTGTAATATTGAGTAGTGTATATAATTGTCAAATTAATATGTTGTACACCTGAAACTAATATAGTATTGTGTATCCATTATACTTTAATGATAAAGAAAATGTGAATATTATTTGTCATGAAAAAGAAGGAAATTTTGCTATTTGTGTCAACATGGATGAAACTGGAGGACATTATACTAAGTGAAAAAATGCAGAAAGAGAAAGACAAATACTGTGTGGTATTATCTATACATGGACTTTAAAAAAATAAAGAAGTAAACTCACAGAAACAAATAGTAGCATGGTGGTTACCAGTGGCTGGGAGGAGGGACATATGGGGAGATATTGGTCAAAGGGTAAAAACATTCAGTTATAAGATGAATAAGTTATGAGGATCTAATGTACAGCATGGTGACTGTAGTTATAATACTGTATTGTGCCCTTGAAACTTGCTAAGAGAATAGATCTTAAGCTTGCTTACCAAAAAAAAAAAAAATATTCAGGTGATTGTGAAGTGATGTGTTCATTAATTTGATTGCAGTAATGATTTTATATTGAATATGTACATTAAAATCATCAGATTGTACACTTTAAATATATGTAATTTTATGTGCTCATTATACCTTAAAAATCTGGGAAAAATGGCTGTAATGGTAAATATTATGTTATGTGAGTTTTACCACAATTAAAAATAAATAATAATACCATAAGTGACTCTTAATCTCACAAAACAAACTGAGGGTTGCTGGAGGGAGGGGGGTTGGGAGAAGTGGGTGGGATTATGGACATTGGGGAGGGTATGTGCTTTGGTGAGTGCTGTGAAGTGTGTAAACCTGGTGATTCACAGACCTGTACCCCTGGGGATAAAAATATATGTTTATAAAAAATAAAAATAAATAAGAAAAAATAATAAAAGTAATGCTTCTAGTTGTATCTCTAATGGTAGGTAAATGAATTCTGATTTGTTATTATTATTACTGTATATATTAAAATATGCTGTATGTATGATATTTCATGATAACAATTTTCAGAAAATAATTTATAGAGATGTAAATTTTTCCTAGTTGACAATTTAACAGGATCCCAACAAATATACTTACATGGTTTCTTTATTTGATTGTTTGTTGAACTAAACAAACGGATACCTTAGATCATGTGGAAAAATATACATATGGAAAGATGCAGAAAATCTCTGAAAAAGAAAAGAACTCATTTGTTCAGTGTTTTTTAATGTGAAAGGGTGTTGGACTTTGTTATACTTTCTCTGCACCAATTTTTCTGGATCAATACTCATAAGGGTTTTCTCCCTTAATCCTTTTAATATAGGTTATATTAATTTATTTTTGTATGTTGCATCACCCTTGCATTTCTGAGACACCCTTGCATTTTCTGAGACCTGGTCATAGGTATAATCATTTTTCTACAAATTCTGTCTCTTTATCACTATAGGTTTGTTCAGGTAGTCTATGTCTTCTTGAGTCAGTTTCAGTAGTTTGTATGTTTCTAGGAATTTGTCCATTTCATCTAGGTTATCTATTTTGCTAGCATATGATTGTTCTTTGTATTCCCTTATAATCTTTTTTATATGTAATAGGAAAAAAACATCTTGGAGAGAAATATGTCTTCTTATTTTCCTTTGTTAAACATGATACTTCTTAGACCTAAAACTAAAAGTCCCTGGCTTTCTTCCAGACAATCTGTCACTTACCCAACACAAATCATGGTATGTTGATCAACCTTAGGTTATTTGTTTAGTGTACAATATTCTCACTCATAGCCTACTTTCCCTAAGTCTGTTATGGATTGTGGTAAAATCAGGGATGCAGAGACTTGAGTTAAATGTTCTAAATAAGAATTTGTAAAGAAATCCCATAAGGCTAGCTGCAAATTTCTCAATAAAAACATGGCAATCCAGAAAGGAGTGGCATGATATATTCAATGTGCTGTACGGGAAAAAATATGCATACAAGAATACTCTACCCAGCAAGACTATCATTCAGAATAGAAGGAGAGATAAAGAGTTTACCAGACAAAAACTAAAGGAGTTCATGACCACTAAACCAGCCTTGGAAGAAATAGTAAAGGGGACTCTTTGGAAAGGAAAGACCAAAAGTGAGACAGACAAGAAAGAAACAGAGACAACCTCCATAAATAATAAAACAAGTGATAAAATGTCACTAAATACTTATCTATCAATAATTATGCTGAATGTAAAATAGCTGAAACTAATGCTCCAATGAAAAGACGAGGGGTGTCAGAATGGATTAAAAAATAAGACCCATCTATATGCTGCCTACAAGAGACTCATTTTATTTATTTATTTATTTATTTATTTTTAAAGATTTTATTTATTTATTTGACAGACAGAGATCACAAGTAGGCAGATAGGCAGGCAGAGAGAGAAGGGAAGAAGCAGGCTCTCTGCAAGAGCCCTATGTAGGGCTCGATCCCAGAACCCTGAGATCATGACCTGAGCTGAAGGCAGAGGCTTTAACCCACTGAGCCACCCAGGCACCCCAAGAGACTCATTTTAGACCTAAGGTACCTTCCAGTTGAAAGTGACGGGATGGAGATACATTCATCACACAAATTGATGTCAAAAGAAAGCTGGAGTAGCAATACTTATATCAGAAAAACTAGATTTTAAAACAAAGACTATAGCAAGAGATGAAAAAAGGCATTATATAAAATAAAGGAGGACAATCCAACAAGAAGTACTAACAATTGTAAATATTATGCAACCAAAATGGGGATACCCAAGTATATAAAACAGTTAATAACAAACATAAAGGAGGGGCGCCTGGGTGGCTCAGTGGGTTAAGCCGCTGCCTTTGGCTCAGGTCATGATCTCAGAGTCCTGGGATCGAGTCCCGCATCGGGCTCTCTGCTCAGCGGGGAGCCTGCTTCCCTCTCTCTCTCTGTCTGCCTCTCCATCTACTTATGGTTTCTCTGTCAAATAAATAAATAAAATCTTTAAAAAAAATAACAAACATAAAGGAACTTATTCATAATACCATAATAGTAGAAGTTTAACACCTCACATCAATGGACAGATCATTTACTAACATAAATTCAGCAAGGAAAGGCTTTGAGTGTCATACTGGACCAGATGAACTTAAAAGATATACACAGAACATTCCATTCTAAAACGGCAGAATACACATTCTTTTCAAGTGCACATGGGGCATTCTCCAGAAAAGATCACATAATTGGTCACAAATCAGGTCTCAATAAATACAAAAAGATTGAGATCATACCATACATCTTTTCTGACCATAAGGCTGTGAAACTAGAAATCAACCACAAGAAAAAATTTGGAAAAAATCCACACAAATACACGAAGATTAAATAACATGATTCCAAAGAATGAATGGGTCAACTGGGAAATCATAGAAGAAACTAAAAAAACATGGAAACAAATGAAACTGAAAACATAGTGGTGCAAAACCTTTGGGATGCAGCAAAAGCAGTACTAAGAAGGATATATATGCCAATACAGGCCTACCTTAAGAAGGAAGAAAAATATCAAATAAACAGCCTAACCTGATACCTCAAGGAGCTGGAAAAAGAACAACAAATGAGTCTAAAGCCAGCAGAATGAAGGAAATAATAATGATTAGAGTGGAAACAAATGATATAGAAACTAAAAAAAAAAAAAAAAAAAAAAAAGAACAGATCAATGAAACCAAGAGCTGGTTTATGGAAAGACTTAATAAAATTGATTAACTTATAGCCAGACTTATCAAAAAGAAAAGAAAAAGTCCCTAAATAAGTAAAATCACAAACAAGAGAGGAGAAATAAAACCAATACCACAGAAATACAAAAAAATTATGAGACTATTATGAAAAACTATAGTCAACAAAGTGGACAACCTGGATGGAATGGATAAATTCCTAGAAATATATAAACCACCAAAACCAAAACAGGAAGAAATAGAAAACTTGAATAGATGAATAACAACCAAAGGAATTCAGTCAGTAATCAAAAATCTTCCAACAAAAAAAAGTCCAGGGCCAGAAATTTTCATAGGGGAATTCTACCAAACATTTAAAGAAGAGTTAATACCCATTCTTCTCAAACTATTTCAAAAAATTGGGGCACCTGGGTGGCTCAGTAGGTTGAAGCCTCTGCCTTCGGCTCAGGTCGTGATCCCAGGGTCCTGGGATCGAGCCCCACATAGGATTCTCTGCTCAGTGGGGAGCCTGCTTCCCTTCCCCTCTCTCTGCCTACCTCTCTGCCTACTTGTGATCTCTGTCAAGTAAGTAAATAAAAAAATATTAAAAAAAACTATTTCAAAAAATAGAAATGGAAGGAAAACTTCCAAATATGTTCTGTGAGGCCAGCATTACCTTGATACCAAAACCAGATAAAGTCTTCACTAAGAAGAAGAACTCCAGGCCAATATTCCTGATGAACATGGATGGAGAAATTCTTAGTGAAATACTAGTAAACTGAATCCAACAATACATTAAAGAATCATTCACCACAATCAAATGGGGTTTATTCCTAGGTTGCAAGAGTGGTTTAATATTTGCAAATCAATCAGCAAAGTACACCACATTAATAAAAGAAAAGAACCACATGGTCCTTTCACTAGGTGCAGAAAAAGCATTTGACAAAGCACAATATCATTTATGATAAAAACCCTCAACAAAGTAGGGTTAGAGGGAACATACCTGAACATAATAAAAACCATCCACAAAACCTCCACAGCTAATATCATCCTTAACTGAGAGTTTTTCCTCTATGGTCAGGAACTGATCAGGGATGTCCACTCTCACCGTTGTTACTTAACATAGTACCAGAAAGCCTAGCCACCAATCAGACAATAAAAAGAAATAAAGGAATACAAATCGGCAAGGAAGAAGTAAAACTGTCAATATTTGCAGAAGACATGATACAGAAAACCCAAAGGTTCCACAAAAAAACTGCTAGAACTGATAAATGAAATCAGTAAATTTGCAGGATACAAAATCAATGTACAGAAATCAGTTGCATTTCTGTAAACAATAATTAAGCAGCAGAAATAGAAATCAAGTGATCAATCCCATTTATAATTGCACCAAAACCCTTAAGATACCTAGGAATAAACCAAACCAAAGAAGTGAGAGACCCGTACTCTGAAAACTATAGAATGCAGATGTAAGAAATTGAAGAGGACAGAAAAAAAAAAAAGGAAAGACATTCCATGCTCATGGACTGGAAGAACAAATATGGTTAAAATGGCCATATTACTCTAAACTATCTACTAAATCTAATTACATTTACTATAAACCCTATCGAAACACCAACAGCATTTTTCACAGAGCAATCCTAAAATTTGTATGGAACCACAAAGACTCTGAATATTCAAAGTAACCTTGAAAAAGAAAAGCAAACCTGCAGGCAAAACAATTCCAGATTTCAAGTTATATTACAAAGCTGTCATGATCAAAACAGTATGGTACTGGCAGAAAAATAGACATGTAGTTAAATGGAACAGAATAGAAAACTCAGATATAAACCCACAACTATATGGTCAATAAATCCTCAACAGAGAAAGCAGCACTATTAAATGAGGAAAAGATAGTCTGTTCAACAAATGGTGTTGGGAAAACTGGACAGCAACATGCACAAGAATGAAACTGGACCACTTCCCTACACCATACACAATTATAAATACAAAATGGATTAAAGACCCAAACGTAAGACAGGAAATCATTAAAATCCTAGAGGAGAACAAAAGCAGTAACCTTTTTGACCTTGGCCATAGTAACTTATTAGATATGTCTTCCTGAGGCAAGGGAAGCAAAGCAGAAATAAACTATTGGGATTTCGCCCGAAAAAAAAAAAAAAAAAACGTTCTGCACAGCGAAGGAAGTAATCAACAAAACTAGAAGGTAACCTACAGAATGAGAGAAGATATTTGCAAATGACATATCTGGTAAAGGGTTAGTATCCAAAATATATAAAGAACTTAGAAAACTCAACACCTACAAAATGAATGATCTAGTTAAAAAATGGGAAAGAAACATAAATGGACATTTTCCCAAAGAGGACATACAGGTAGTCAACAGACACATGAAAAGATGCTCAATATCACTTACCACCAGGGAAATACAAATCAAAACTACAATGAGATGTCATATCATGCCGATCAGAATGGTCAAAATCAGCAACACAAGAAACAAGTGTTGGTGAGGATATGGAAGAATGGGAATCCTTTTATACTGTTAGTGGTAATGTGAACTGGTGCAGCCACTCTGGAATACAGTATGGAGGTTTCTCAAAAAGTTACAAATAGAATTACCCTATGATCCAGCAATTGCACTGTTGGGTATTTATCTAAAGAATACAAAAATACAAATTTGAATGGATACATGTACTCCAATGTTTATAGCAGGATTATCTACAATAGCCAAATTATGGAAGTAGCCCAAATGCCCATTGACTGAGGAATGGATAAAGAAGAGGTGGTATGTATGTATATAAGTACATACATACATACACACAATGGAATATAACTGAGCCATTAACAATAACAAAACCTTGCCATTTGCAATGATGTGAATGGAGCTAGAGAGTATTATGCTAAGTGAAATAAGTCAGGGAAAGACAAATGTCATATGATTTCATTCATATGTGCAATTTCAGAAACAAAACAAATGAGCATAAAGAAAAGAAGACAGAGGCAAACCAAGAAACAGACTCTAAACTATAGCGAACAAACAGATGGTTACCAGAGTGGAGGTGGGCGGGAAGATGGGTTAAATGAGTGATGGAGATTAGTAGTGCACTTATGGTGAGCACCAGGTATTGCAGTGTTGAATCACTATATTGTACACTAGAAACTAGTATTACACTGTATATTAATTAATGAATTTAAATAAAAACTTAAAAACAGTAAAAAAAAAATATGGTCCCTTAAATGAGTAATTCTTCTTGAATGTTCCTGGAGAGTCAGGATCATACAATGCTATTTGATACTGTTCTAAATTCTATTCAGTGATTAAGTAAACCTTACTTTCAGCTCACAGCTTACATTTTAAAATTGTTCTAATTCTTGTTGATTTTGAAATACAAATTTGATGATAGCATTGTGGTTATGTTTAAAAAGGAAAATCCTTGCATTTTAGAAGTACATATGGATAAATATAAAAATTTTTACAGAAAATTATGTCTGGAGGGGAGTTGCAAAGATGGTGAAGGAGTAGGGAACCCTTTTAAAAACCAGTCCTCTGATCACTCTGAACACCCACATAATCAGTCTGAGATGTAAGAAGATATATTTGGATCTCTACAAACAGATTATCTCGGGTGGTTGTTCTTGAGGTATGAAGCAGAAAACCGTGATTCTGCAAGCAGATATCAGAAGATAAACAGAAGGGGGAGGAAGCCTCTGTCACCAAAGCTGTGTTACTGGAGTGCAAAAGCCTCTCATCTCATGCTGGGGACCAGACACAGACTGGAAGACTGATAGCCGTGGGGAAAGGACTTTAGGGCAGAACCCAGACTGGAGGGGCTGCCCTGGAGCTGCCTCTGGAGCTGTGGGGGCATGCATGTGAACTGGGGGTGGCTGGTGGTTTTAGAAGAACAAAGGGCTGAGACATGCTTGGATCTGGGAGCTAGGGCTGTGAGTTCTGCTGTGGGGTGCACAATCGAGGATGCTGTGGTTTTTAGCAGCACAGACACAGAGACAGTGTGGCCTGGAGAGCTCACTGAAGAACAGACTGTGACCTCTCTGTTCTGAGACAGAGCTTTGGATATGGGCATTTCTTCTCTGACTCTTGGAAGAGACGTGGAAAGCCATCAGAGAAAGCCACCTGAGAACAAAAATCCCTTCAAAACCAGTTTTCACTGAGCCCATCCCCCCAAAGGGGGCAGGGCAACTCTGTCCAAACAGGGTTGCCTGAATAACAGTGTGACAGGCCCCTCCCCCAGAAGACAGGCTGGAAGAGCAAGAGGCTGAC
Source organism: Mustela nigripes (assembly GCF_022355385.1). Classification (NCBI taxonomy): domain Eukaryota; kingdom Metazoa; phylum Chordata; class Mammalia; order Carnivora; family Mustelidae; genus Mustela; species Mustela nigripes. The sequence goes on along the minus strand of NC_081575.1, from coordinate 65,702,089 downwards.
AACCCTGAGGTCCCTATAAAACAGGTGCATTTTGCTTGGGTTGTGGCCATTAATTCGGACTCTCAACTGTCCCTCAATAGGATGACTAAGAGAAGGAACTCCCAAAATAGGGAAGACTCAGAGACTGTGACCTCTGCCACATAAATAATGGATATGGGTATAAGCAAGGTGTCAGAAATAGACTTCAAGGTAATAGTCATGAAAATGATAGCTAGGATGGAGAAAACCATTAATGGTAACATGGATTCTCTAAGGGCAGAAATGAGAGCTGATCTAGCAGAACTTAAAAATGCTATCAAGGAGATCCAATCTAATCTAGATACTCTAAATCTAGGGTAAATGAGGCAGAAAAATGAATTAGTGATCTAGAAGACAAACTGATAGAAAGGAAGAAACAGGAACAAACAGCTTAGAAGACATGAAAACAGAATTAGAAAAATAAATGATGCCATGAAACATTCCAATGTCAAAATTATTGGGATCCCTGGGAGGGGTTGGAGAGAGAGAGAGAGAGAGAGAGGGAGAGAGAGAGGGGATTAGAAGATATATTTGAGGAAATTGTAGCTGATAACTTCCCTAATCTGGGGAATGAAATAAGCATCCATGTCCTAGAAGCAGACCAAGATCCAGAAGGGACCTAGACCCCTCCCAAGATCCAGAAGAGCAGACCAATGCCCTGGCATGTAATAGGAAAACTCGCAAATCTTAGAACTAAGGAAACCATCTTAAGGGTAGCTAGGGGGAAGAGATTCCTTATGTACAGAGTGAGAAACATCAGAATAATGTCAGAACTGTCCATGGAGACCTGGAAAGCCAGAAAAGGTTGGCAAGATGTATTTAGTATACTAAATGAGAAGAACAACCAGCCAAGAATTCTTTATCCAGCAAGGCTCTCTTTCAGAATGAATGGAGAGATAAGGAGTTTCCAGGACTGGCAAAAACTGAAAGAATATGTGACCACTTAGCAGGCTATGCAAGAAATATTAAGGGGGGTTCTATAAAAGGAGAAAGACCCCAAGAATGATATAGAACAGAAATTTACAGAGAAAATCCATAGAAACAGGGACTTCACAGGCAACATGATGACAATAAAATTGTTATCTTTCAATAATCACTCTCAATGCGAACAGCCTAAATATTCCCATGAAATGGCACAGGGTTGCAGACTAGATAAAAAGAAAGGATCCACCCATATGTTGTCTACAAAAGACTCATTTTTGAACCTAAAGATATAACCAGACTGCAAGTGAAGGGATGGAGAACCATCTTTCATGCCAATGGACTACCAACAAAACAAAACAGGGGAAGAGAAAGAAAGAAGTCTAGAAGATATAGTGGAACAAGTCCTTCATGAAAATTTTCCCAATCTCGCGAATGGAACCAGCGTTCTTGTACTAGAGGCTGAACGGTCTCCCCCCAAGATTATACATTCCAAAAAAACATCACGACACCTGATAGTCAAATTGAGGAGTTATAATTGTAGGTATAATCTCTTGAAAGCCGCCAGGGCAAAGAGGCTCCTTACTTACAGAGGGAAGCCCATCAGAATAACGTCAGACCTGTCCACAGAGACCTGGCAAGCCAGAAAAGGCTGGCAAGATATATTCAGGGCACTAAATGAGAAGAACATGCAGCCAAGAATACTTTATCCAGCAAAACTGACATTCAAAATGGATGGAGAGATAAAGAGTTTCCAAGACTGGCAAGGCTTAAAAGACTATGCAACCACCAAGCCGATACTGCAGGAAATATTAAGGGGGGTTCTATAAAAGAGGTAAAATCCCAAGAATAGCATTGAACAGAAATATAGAGACAGTCTACAGAAAGAAAGACTTCAAAGGTAACTCGATGTCAATAAAAACGTATCTATCAATAATCACTCTCAATGTGAATGGCCTAAATGCACCCATAAAATGGCACAGGGTTGCAGATTGGATAAAACGACAGGACCCATCCATATGCTGTCTACAAGAGACCCATTTTGAACCTAAAGATACACCCAGACTGAAAGTGAAGGGATGGAGAAGCATCTTTCATGCCAATGGGCCTCAATATCAGATTCTCATATCAGATAAATTAGACTTTAAACTAGAGACTGTAGTCAGAGATACAGAAGGACACTACATAATCCTTAAAGGGACTATCCACCAAGATGATCTAACAATTGTAAATATCTATGCTCCCAATATGGGAGCAGCCAATTACTTAAGAAAACTGTTAATCAAGATAAAGAGTCATATTGATATGAATACACTAATCGTAGGAGATCTTAACATGCCTCTCTCAGAAAACAAAACAAAATAAAAACAAAACAAAAAAACCATGGGGTAACAATTCTTATATCAGACAAATTAGACTGTAAGCTAAAGACTGTAACTAGAGATACAGAAGGGCACTATATCATTCTTAAAGGGTCTATCAAACAAGAAGATCTAACAATTGTAAATACCTATGCCTCCAACATGGGAGTAGCCAACTACATAAGCCAACTGTTAACCAAAATAGAGAGACATATTGATAATAATACTTTAATAGCAGGAGATCTCAACACTCCACTCTTAGCAATAGACAGATCATATAAGCAGAAAATCAACAAAGAAACAAGTGCTTTGAATGTCAGACTGGGCCAGATGGACTTCATAGATATATACAGAACATTCCACCTTAAAACAACAGAATACCCATTTTTCTCAAGTGCACATGGAACTTTGTCCAGAGTAGACAACATCCTGGGTCACAAATCAGGTCTCAACCAATACCAAAAGATTGAGATCATTCTCTGCATAGTCTCAGACCACAATGTTTTGAAACTGGAGCTCAATCACAAGAAAAAGATTAGAAGAAATTAAAATACTTGGAAGCTAAAGACCATGCTTCTCAAGAATGTTTGGGTCAACCAGAAATCAAAGAAGAACTTAAACAATTCATGGAAAACAATGAGAATGAAAACACATCATTCCAAAACCTATGGGGTGTGGCAAAGGCAGTCCTAAGGAGGAAATACATAGCCATCCAAACCCTACTCAAAAAAATAGAAAAATCCCAAATACACAAACTATCTTTACACCTTAAAGAACTGGAGAATCAACAACAAATTCAGCTTAACCTGGGCATGGGAAGGGAAATAATTAAGATTAGAGTAGAGATCAAGAAATTATAAGCCAGAAATACAGTAGAATACATCAAGGAAACTAGGAGCTGGTTCTTTGAAAGAATTATAAGATCGATAAACCACTAATCAGACTTACCCAAAAGAAAAGAGAGGAACCCAAATTAATAAAATTATGAATGAAAGGGGAGAGATCACGACTATCACCAGGAAAATAGAAACAATTATCAGAAATTTTTGTCAACAGCTATATGCCAATAAATTAAGCAACCCGGAAGAAACGGATGCATTCCTGGAAACCTATAAACTATCAAGACTGAAAGAGGAAGAAATTGACAACCTGAATAGACCAATAACCAGTAACAAGATTGAAGCAGTGATCGAAAACCTGCCAAAAAGCAAAAGCCCAGGGCCTTATAGAGTCCCTGGGGAATTTTATCAAACATTCAAAGAAGAAATAATACCTATTATCCTGAAGCTGCTTCAAAAAACAGAAACAAAAGGAAAACTTACAGACTCATTCTATGATGCCAGCATTACCTTAATCCCAAAAGCATGCGAAGACCCCATTAAAGGGGAGAATTTAAGACCAACATCCTTGACATAGATGGATGCTAAAATTTTCAACAAGATCCTGGTTAATAGGATCCAACAGTACATTAAAAGGATTATCAACCACAACCAGGTAGGATTTATTCCTGGGATGCAAGTGTGGTTCAACATTTGTAAATCAATCAATGTGATAGAACACATAAATAAGAGAAGAGGCAAGAACCACATGGTCCTCTCATTGGTGCAGAAAAAGCATTTGACAAAATACAGCATCATTTCCTGATTAAAACTCTTCAGAGTATAGGGATAGAGGAAACATTCCTCAATTTCATAAAATCCACCTATGAAAAACCAACAGTGAATATCATTCTCAATGGGGAAAAGCTGAGAGCCTTTCCCCTGAGATTCAGGAATATGACAAAGATGCCGACTCTTGCCATTATTGTTTAACATAGTACTAGAAGTCCTAGCAACAGCAGTCAGACAACAGAAAGAAATAAAAGGTATTCAAATTAGCAAAGAAGAAGTCAAACTTTCTCTTTGTGATAAAGAGATAGAGATATGTGATACTCAGAGATATCTCAAGACACTTTATGTGGAGAACCCAAGAGACTCCAGCCCCAAATTATTAGAACTCATACAGCAATTCAGTAATGTGGCAGGATACAAAATCAATGTACAGAAATCAGTTGTTTTGTTATACACTAACAATGAAACTATGGAAAGAGAAATTAGAAAATCACTTCAATTGACAATAGCACCAAAATCCATAAGATACCTTGGAATAAACTGAACCAAAGAGGTAAAGAATCTTCACCCTAGGAACACTCATGAAAGAAATCCAAGAAGACATCAAAAGATGGAAAAACATTCCATGTTCATGGATTGGAAGAATGAACATTGTTAAAACGTCTATGCTGCCCAGAGCAATCTATATTTTCAAAGCCATGCTGATCAAAATACCATCAGCATTTTTCAAAGTGCTGGAACAAACAATCCTAATATTGGTATGGAACAAGAAAAGACCCTGAATCATCAAGGAAATGTTGAAAAAGAAAAACTAAAGCTGGGTGCATCACGTTGCCTGACTTCAAGCTTTACTACAAAGCTGTGATCACCAAGACAGCATGGTATTGGCACAAAAACAGACACATAGACCAGTGGAACAGAGTAGAGAGCCCAGATATGGACCCTCAACTCTATGGTCAAATAATCTTTAACAAAGCAGGAAAAAATATCCAGTGGAAAAAATAGTCTCTTTAACAAATGGTGCTGGGAAAATTGGACAGCTATGTATAGGAGAATGAAACTTGACCATTCTCTTACACCATACGCAAAGATAAACTCAAAATGGATGAAAGGCCTCAACATGAGGCCGGAATCTATCAAAATCCTAGAGGAGAACATAGGCAGTATCCTCTTCAACATTGGCCACAGCAATTTCTTTCAAGACACGTCTCCAAAGGCAAAGGAAACAAAAGAGAAAATGAACTCTTGGGACTTCATCAAGATAAAAAGCTTCTACACAGCAAAGGAAACAGTCAACAAAACAAAGAGGCAACCCACAAATGGGAGAAGATATTTGCAAATGACACTACAGACAAAGGGCTGATATCCAAGATCTATAAAGAACTCCTCAAACTCAACACACACAAAACAGGTAATCATGTAAAAAAAAAAAAAATGGGCAGAAGACATGAACAGACACTTCTCCAAAGAGGACATACAAATGGCTAACAGACACATGAAAAAAATGTTCATTATCATTAGCCATCAGGGAAATTCAAATCAAAACCACATTGAGATACCACTTTACACCAGTTAGAATGGCAAAAATAGACAAGGCAAGAAACAACAAATTTTGGAGAGGTTGTGGAGAAAGGGGAACCCTCTCACACTGTTGGTAGGAAGGCAAATTGGTGCAGTCATTTTGGAAAACAGTGTGGAGATTCCTCAAAAAATTAAAAATAGAGCTACCCTACGATCCAGCAATTTCACTTGGTATTTACCCCGAAGATACAGATGTAGTGAAAAGAAGAGCCATATGTACCCCAATGTTCATAGCATCAATGTCCACTATAGCCAAACTGTGGAAAGAACCAAGATTTGCTTCAACAGACGAATGGATAAAGAAGATATGGTCCATATATACAATGGAATATTACTCAGCCATCATAAAGGATCAATGTGGAATTTTTGCATCTTCATGGATGGGACTGGAAGAGATTATGCTAAGTGAAATAAGTCAAGCAGAGAAAGTCAGTTATCATATGGTTTCACTTATTTGTGGAACATAAGGAATAGCATGTAGGACATTAGGAGAAGGAAGGGAAAAATGAAGTGGGGGGGGGAATCTGAGGGGGAGACAAACTATGAGAGACTGGATTCTGAGAAACAAACCAAGGGTTTTAAAGGAGACAGAGGGGCAGGAATGGGCTAGCCCGGTGATGGTTATTAAGGAGAGCATGTATTGCATGGAACACTGGGTGTTATATGTAAACAGTGAGTCATGGAACACATTAGAAACTAATGATGTACTGTATGGTGACTAACATAACATAGTTTTTTTTTTTAAAAAGGAAAAGAAATATGTGTCTGGAATTTGCTTCAAAATATTCAGAAGGTTGGAGTGGGGCAGTGATGGTGAGGAGGATGAGTGGAGATACAGAAGAATGAAGATTGACCATGTGTGATAATTGCTGAAGCTAGGTGATTGGGTTCATTTTGGTATTCTGTCTGCATTTACCGGTGCTTAGTGAGTAATTAGTGATATCAAGATTTTCTTTCCCTACCCTGCCAGGATTCTCCTCCAACAGCCTCCTGGCTTGGCACATTAGAAACTGCCTCAGGCTAAGTATGGTATACATTAATTAACTCATGGAGAATGTATATAGAATACAACTAAATATAGCTCTGATGGTGCTGTTAGTAATGAATCAACACTTTGAAGGTCTTGAAAATGTCCCTAATAAATGCAGTGCATCCTGTTCAATGTGTGGAGCCTGAGTTCCCTACTGGAAAAATGTCTACACTTCTCCCCTCCATAACTCCTACACTTTAACCCCAAGTCCTTTGAAATTATGCCATAAAATCCCAATTCCAGTAGGTCTTGAAAGGGGACAGATGTCACTCAGAATGATTGAAAAAATGATAGAATCTGGAAATTTCAGTTAGAGATGGTAGACCAAATAGTCCAGAAAACTCACAAAAATGACAGTAATAGGCTATTATGAAGGTATAAATATACTAGGATCTAGAGCAGACAAATAATGGCAACATAATTTTGGAAGAAGGAAACAATGAAACTGACTTTGCACATCTAAATCCCAAACAATGGAGAAAACTGAAAGGTAATCCAGTTCACACTGAGAAACCCCCTCAAAGGTCAAATTGGCAGCATCGAGTACTTCTTTTTTTTTTTTTAAGATTTTATTTATTTATTTGACAGAGAGAGATCACACGAGGGCAGAGAGACAGGCGGAGAGAGAGAGAGAGAGAAGGAAACAGGCTCCCTGCTGAGCAGAGAGCCCGATGTGGGACTCGATCCCAGGAGCCTGAGATCATGACCTGAGCCGAAGGCAGCGGCTTAACCCACTGAGCCACCCAGGCACCCCGAGTACTTCTGATTATGGGAATGAAGATGATGATAAAAACCATAGGGAGATGGAGAGGAGAAGGGGGTTGAGGGAAATTGGAAGGGAAGGTGAACCATGAGAGACTATGGACTCTGAAAAACAATCTGAGGGTTTTGAAGGGGCGGGGGGTGGGAGGTTGGGGGAGCCAGGTGGTGGGTATTATGGAGGGCACATATGGCATGGAGCACTGGGTGTGGTGCATAAACAATGAATTTTGTTATGCTGAAAAGAAATTAATTAAAAAAACCCCAAGTGTTGATTGTCTAAATTTTACCCAATATCAGTTAGATCCCTAGATTCCCACCCCATTGAGCACAGTCAGCCAACTTCCTTTCTTCTATCTTGGCTAAAGATTGGAGATTCATTCTTCAGAGAATGTAAAACAATTTCTGGAGCAGGGAACCTAGGCACAATTGAAGAAGCAAGTACTACACTTAGCGTAGTATAATTTATTTACATGAAAGTTTACATAATCATTATGGACACCCACCTCATCCCAGTCTCTGAAATTACTGCTCTTTAGATTTACTACAGGAGAAAGATTGGACAACTCTTTGTGAGGAATCTGATGACCCTGACAAAAAAGACTAAATGATACTGACATGGGGAGTTGCTCCCAAAAATAGAGCAATCAGAATACCCTACAGAGTAAATTAGTCTCTAAATCCCATCCATGTGCACAGAACTTCTAACCAGCTTCCTAGTATTCAAATCTTAAATACAAGTAGTCAACCAAGGATCACCAAGCATTTGAACAAACAGAATCATAAATAGTAGAAAGAGGACCAAAACCATCAAACAGAGAAAGTAATTTTGGAAAAAACAGAGGCCATACATGAAAAGGAAAATGTAAAGAAATCTAAACATTCCATTTCTCTAACATTTCTTTAGCATATTTATTCCATAGTTCAGTCTTCCTACTTTGGGACCTACTTTATCACCTCAACAAAATCCTGAGCCATCTTAGATCTGGCGTGTGCTAGATCTTCCTACCTCTAATAAATTTCTCATGTATGTATCTTACCTACCTAGAAGCAATTGAACTTTCTTTTATAAATTTGTATCATAATTAAATATATAGGAATAAAGGGCCTTGACATCTGCCATTTATTCTCAAATGGTTTAACAACAACAACAACAACAACAACAACAACAACAACTTAAGGTTTATGGAGTTCCCTGTACCATTAGTGCAACATTAATACAGAAATCTTTGATAAGTTTTACATTACATTACATTACATTACATTACATTACATTTACATGAACATTTTCATTTGCAAAAACATAAGTCTCATGTTAAAAAAAAAACCAAAAGGTAAAAAAACATTGTGTTAGACAACATATATGTACATACAGCCCTATGTGGCCGCCTTCCCTTGGGATTTACCATAGGAAGTTTTATTTAGAAACTGCTTATCAAGCACAGTTCCAATTTTCCATTTGAAATACTGTCTCTTGAAGGTCACTGATCCCAGTGATTCTAAGGGAAAGAATTCAGCTCTTCATTCCTCTCCCTTTCAGAGAATATTTCAAACAATATTACTTATGACGAGTTCATCTCAATTTCTTTGTGATTTTTCTAACAATCTAAAAGCCAGAAACGGACATTTCTTGGCTCAGATTTAAAGCATGCTTAGATTTAGGTAGTGTTGAATATGAGTGTACAGTTCCATCATCATGGAAAAGTCCCCAGAAGGGGTCATTATAAAGACTGCTCCCGTAGGGTCCAATTGTTGCAAGGAGTTTTATTCAAGGAAGATAGACAAAAGATCTTAAATAATTTAAAAATAATTTACATTTTTATCTTGTGTCCCTTTCAGAATATGAAATAGAATCCAATTTATACACGCCAGCAATAATTTTAAAAACTCTTTATTTAAATTCAATTTAGTTAACATATAATGTATTATAAATTTTAGGGGTAGAATTTAGTGATTCATCAATTACATATATAACACCCAGTGCTCATTCCATCAAATGCCCTCCTTAATGTTCAAGACCCAGTTATCCCATACCCCCACTTAACTCCCCTCCAGCAACTCTGTTTTCTGTAGTTAAGAGTTTCTTATGGTTTGCCTCCCTCTCTTTTTATCTTATTTTACTTTTCCTTCCCTTCCACTAGGTTCATCTGTTTTTTTTTCTTAAATTTGACACATGAGTGAAATCATATGGTATTTGTCTTTCTCTGACTGACTTATTTCCCTTAGCATAACAACCTCTAGTTCCATCCACATCATTGCAAATGACAAGATTTCATTCTTTTTGATGGATAATATTCCAGTGTGTGTGTGTGTGTGTGTGTGTGTGTGTGTGTGTGTGTATCACATCTTCTCTATTTTCTAGTTCTCTCTTATGTAGGTTAGCTTAGCTTTTCTCTTTACATACTTTATCTCCTTTGCCGACCTTTGAGATACTGTCCTCCTCAGTTTTTTTTTCTTCTATTTCTGCACTGCAAAAGTGTAAGAACTCACCTGGTAGGAAATTAATCTCCTGGTTGAGGCTGCTAAGCTGGAAAGATTCCATCTCTTTACTTACTTGAGGAAGAGAGAAAAATTGAGAAACCTGACACCTTAATAATTTTTTGCCCCTTTACTTAAGCAAAAAAGGGAAAAAGCATCCAGGAACCAGTCTCTAAGACAATCCAAGTAATTCCACCTGGCAGTCCTTTTCCTCAGTGGGGCTGCTTTTAACAGACAATACTTACAGAACATTTTTCACATATTACTCTTTAAAATCTATTTATTAAGGTTTGAAATGCAGACAAATATGAAGAAGAAACAAAATATAATTCAATGTGCAGATATACTTTCAATAGCAGTATTTTTTTCTTTTTTTTTTAAAGATTTAATTTATTTATTTGACAGAGAGAAATCACAAGTAGATGGAGAGGCAGGCAGAGAGAGAGAGAGGAGGAAGCAGGCTCCCTGCCAAGCAGAGAGTCCGATGCGGGACTCGATCCCAGGACCCTGAGATCATGACCTGAGCCGAAGGCAGCGGCTGAGCCACCCAGGCGCCCCAGCAGTATTTTTTTCTTGACTGGGAAAATAACTATTTTGTTTGGAAGTGTGGGCAGATATCTAATCTCAGAACTCTGGAACTGCTTTTTGGTGCCAGCAGCCTCAGTGCCCTTGAGCATGTTGAAGCTCACAGTCTCTCACAAGGTCTGGCACTCACCTCCTGTGACAATGTTGCCAATGTTGACATCCCTGAAGCAGGGGGCAGGTGCATGGATATGTTCTTATGGCATTTTTCGAAGCAGTTTACTTTTGGATGTAGTGGAGGTAATCTTGGCAGATGGCAATTGTCCTATGCATCTTCACTTTGGTCACCACACCAGACAGAATCTGCCCTTAGATGGAGATATTACTAGGAAAGGGGTATTTCTTGTCAATAGAAGGCCCATCTGTACCCCAATGTTTATAGCAGCAATGGCCATGGTCTCCAAACTGTGGAAAGAACCAAGATGCCCTTCAACGGATGAATGGATAAGGAAGATGTGGTCCATATACACTATGGAGTATTATGCCTCCATCAGAAAGGACGAATACCCAACTTTTGTAGCAACATTGATGGGACTGGAAGAGATTATGCTGAGTGAAATAAGTTAAGCAGAGAGAGTCAATTATCATATGGTTTCACTTATTTGTGGAGCATAACAAAAAGCATGGAGGACATGGGGAGTTAGAGAGAAGGGGGTTGGGGTAAATCGGAAGGGGAGGTGAATCATGAGACTATGGGCTCTGAAAAACAATCTGAGGGGTTTGAAGTGGCAGGAGGGTGGGAGGTCGGGGTACCAGGTGGTGGGTATTATAGAGGGCACGGATTGCATGGAGCACTGGGTGTGGTGAAAAAATAATGATACTGTTATGCTGAAAATAAATAAATGAAAAAAAAAAAACCATCTTGAAGCCCTGACCCATGTTTTTGTAGTATCACGAGAGCTTCTTCTTACCAATTCCTCCAAGCAGGCCCCTATTCTTATTTTGAAAGATGGTCAGTGGCTTTTGTTGGGCATGCTAACTGGGAATGTCTGCCATCTTCCTGGTCACCCAAAGATAGTATTTTTAATAATAAAATAAATACATGCCTATGTCAAGAAAATTCAAACAAAAAGGATAAAAAGAAATGTTTTCCTTCACACATCCTTGCGCCCCAGTTTTTCTCCTCAAAGGTAAAGGAAATGACAACAGTTTGTTGTGTACTCTTCCAGAAATATATTAATGCATATGTTAGCATATGTGTAGCCCATAGCATCATCTCAAAAGCTCTAGAAAATAATGTAGTCTAAAAATTCTTTTCCTAAATCAAGATGATTGAAGAAAACTAGTGATAATGTTTAAATATACATGAGCCTTGTGCTCTTGTAAATTAAAGGTGGTTGAGAAAACTCCTCACCCTTTTGTGTTCTGAGAAATAGCTAGCCACAAAGGTCTACCCTGCCTTCATGTATCCCACTCTGCTTCATAATTTAAACAAAATTTTCTGTCCATATTTCCTCATGGTTCCTTTGTTTACCTGCCTCTATAACACCCAGGCCCCCTTCCTTTTCTTTGAGACACTCTTCCACAGAAATGAACATTTTCCTTATTGCACTAGCCTGAATTAAAAAAAAAACTCTTTAATTGTCCAGTGCATTTCTCTTTCACATTAATGTCAAAGAAAAATTATTCTAACACTTGTTAAAAATGGTAAGGAAGACTTCACTCAAGTGCTTATCGTAATGGGAATGAGAGTCAGTGGATAGAAAATTATTATGAGGAAGCATCAGAGGTAAGGGAAGATTCTGATTTGACAAGATTCTTGCTAAATGAAGGCTAGTTTGATTAGCTACTAAGGGTAAGATACAAAGAATTTTTTTTTAAATTTTTTATTATTTATAAACATATATTTTTATCCCCAGGGGTACAGGTCTGTGAATCG
>NC_081575.1:65678776-65686870 GCF_022355385.1 Mustela nigripes | reverse complement strand
ATGTGGGTGCTGGGTGAAGGGAAGATGAGGCACAACTTTGAGCTAATCTCTAGGGAGAAGGCAGATGGGAGGAATAAGGAGAGGACTATACACCAGGTACTCACTACAAAGACTAAAAGAAGAGAGTGAGACTGTCAATTAAAATGCCAATTAGAGGGACGCCTGGGTGGCTCAGTTGGTTGGACGACTGCCTTCGGCTCAGGTCATGATCCTGGAGTCTCGGGATCGAGTCCCGCATCGGACTCCCAGCTCCATGGGGAGTCTGCTTTTCTCTCTGACCTTCTCCTCGTTCATGCTCTCTCTCACTGTCTCTCTCTCAAGTAAATAAATAAAATCTTTAAAAAAAATAAAATAAATGCCAATTAGAGCACTAATGAATGTTAATGCTGCTCCTTTTTGAAACCTCAGGAAAGGGCTGTTAGTCCCTAGGGTGCTTCTGAACCACCTGACCAGGCCAGACCAGACAGGACTGGGCAGGCTTTGTCTTCCTAAGATGAGAGGATCAGAGCATTTTAGGATCCATGGGTTCCCCAAGGGTCCTGTGGTCCAACCTCTTACTGAATGCCAGTGGACCCTCCTCACATGGCCCTCTGCTCTCTGCTTAGATAATAATCTCAGGATGACAGGGAGTTTACTTCTTCCTGGGTTAGCCCTTTCTGTACCTTGCCCTTAGAAAGTGCTTTGTCCCTTGTAGCCCAAGTCAGGCTCACTGTGGCTCTTTCCCTCAAGGGTCAAAGGCTAGTCCAATCTGCCTTGCTGTAAGGATCTGTAGTGTCTCTCTTTCATGAGCCCCACACCCTACCTCTTGCCAGTTCTTGGAGGACAGCCTTGTGGAAGACTTATCCTGACTGGTACCCTCTGGTCCCCCACTCAGCCTGATCTTTAGTCTCCTTTGGGGATGTGCCACTTGGACAGAGAAACTTACAAAGAGGTCCTGGATTCAATTCCTACACCAGAGTTTTGGCTCTTCCCACTGCACTGCTCAGGTGGAGACCTTCTTGCCCATCACCCTGTCGGTGGGCAGGTGTTTATCTTTCTGGTGGTATTTCCATTTTAGAAGAGGCAGATAAGATCAGTGGAGGAGGGTAATGAGCTTTCTCCCTGCTGTCCTGATCCTGTGTCTTGATCCTGAATGTGTCCTGACCCTGAATGTCTGCAGGCATCTGCTCCTGATTGCTGAGCAGGACTGCTCTTTGTGCTTTAGCCTGCCTGACCCTTGGCTAATGAGTTGAATGACAGACTGCCTTCTTCATGCAATAGCCTGTTAAGTGATCAAGGGTACATTTAGCTAGGCTGAACATTTTCTTTTTCTCTATAACACTTTACATTATGTTATATATCTATATCTATATCTATATATAAAGATTTTATTTTTATTTATTTATTCAACAGAAAGAGATCACAAGTAGACAGAGAGGCAGAGAAGGAGGGGGAAACAGGCTCCTTGCTCAGCAGAGATCCTGATGTGGGGCTTGATCCCAGGACCCTGAGATCATGACCTGAGCTGAAGGCAGAGGCTTAACCCACTGAGCCACCCAGGTGCCCCATGTAATATATATTTTTAAAATTATTTTGTTTTTCTGTTTCTTCACCCTCTAATATAAATTCCATGAGGGTTGAGATTTTTCCGTGTTTAGTTTATTGCTATATCTCAGTATGTAGAGTAGGTCTGACACCTGGTAGGGGCTCACCAATTGTATGCTGAATAATAAATAGATGATTACATATATAGATAAGCTATTTATATACTCATATAGCGTGATATCCAAACTAAATTCTGAGTGAAAAGAAGCAGGGTACAGAACAGTATGGTATCTTTTTTTTCTTCTGGGAGGGCAAAAGAGAAGTACATAAAGGAGAAATTTAGTTTTGTAAATGCCCAGAATGTCATTAGGAGAATAAAAAAGAAACTTGACTCAGGGCAGGAGAGTTTGGTGACTGAAAGAACAGGCATAGTCTATATATTTTTCATGGTATAACTTTTCGTGCCTTTTGAATTTTGTGCCATTAACACGTATTGCTTAAATGTTTTCACTAAAGAGTTAAAGCTTAGAATTTTAAAATGCCCAAAATAAAAGCCAACTCATTGAATCATTTCCAACAATCTCAGGTACTATGGTTTGTCAGCTTGCTAGAACCAAGTCTTATGGGCCTATGCCATGTGATCCCCTAACTGCCATTCTTTAAGGCAGTTTATATTTAATTATCAATTATAACCAATAACTTGCCCATGGGAAATTATTATGTTCAAATAGACTACTTCATATTAGAGGTATATGTCAAAGGCCTTCAGCTGCATTATTGCAATAGGGCCTCATTCTTTCCTATCAAAAGCTTACCAGTCACAGCCACTCTGGAAAACACCATGGAGGTTCCTCAAGAAGTTAAAAATAGAACTATCCTATGACCCAACAATTGCACTACTAGGTATTTACCCCAAAGATACAAATGTAGTGCTCCAAAGTGGCACCTGCTCCCTAATGTTTATAGCAGCAATGTCCACAATAGTCAAACTGGAAAGAGCCCAGATGGCCATCGACAGATGAATGGATAAAGAAGATGTATATATACAATGGCATATTACTCAGTCATCAAAAAGGGTGAAATCTTACCATTTAGATTGATGTGAATGGAACCGGAAGGTATTATGCTGACCGAAATAAGTCAAACAGAGGAAGACAATTATCTTATGGTTTCACTCATACTTGGAATATAAGAAACAGCACAGAAGATATAGAGGAAGGGAGGGAAAACTGAATGGGAATAAATCAGAGAGGGAGATAAACCACGAGAGACTCTTAACTATAGGAAACAAACTGAAGGTTGCGGGAGCCGGGGCGGTGTGGGGGTGGGATACCTGGTGATGGGCATTAAGGAGGTCACATGATGTGATGATCACTGGGTGTTATATGCAACTGATGAATTACTAAACTCTACATCTGAACTAATGATGTAGTATATGTTAGCTTATTGAATTGAAATAAAAAGTTTTACCAGTCTTTTCCTTTTCTGCAACAAAAATATATGCATATCTTTGGTGGGATAAGCCCTCTAATTCACTGCCTTTGGGAGCATATATTAATATTTTTTTTCCCTGAAAGTGGTTCTAAAGCTTAAAAATACTCATTTTCATGAGTATTCACTTCTAGATAACCTAAAGAAACTATTTAAAATTTGTATCATGTTTTATGCATAAGGATATTTGTCATGGTGTGTTTACAATGGTAAAATACTTTAAATCATATAAATATCCAACAGGAGGAAAATGATATTAAAATAAATTTTAGCAAGGCCATGTGATAGACTATCATGCACCCATTAAAAATACATGTTTTGTGGAAAACTGAATTTAATCTAATCTTACTAAAGAATCTTTAAGGATGTGGTTAATTATATGTACTAGGCACACTGTCAGGACCAACTGTAGGAATTATAAAAAACAAAATATCAGAATATGCCTGATAATGAATTATGAAAGTACAGAATGCCATAGTAAACCTGCAGAATTATGAAAAAAAAGACTTCAGAATAAGCCCAAAGTAACAAGTGATGTAAATTGAAATGGAGCACTGGGTGTGGTGCAAAAACAATGAATACTGTTATGCCGAAAATAAATAAATAAATAAATAGATGAAAATCATTTCACTGATCACCAAAAGTTGGATGATGTGTATCAGGTATGGCTTTAATTCCATATAAATGAAGCTGAAAATCCACTAAATTTTGTTAGTCACTTGCTGGGTACCTGCATGCATTCGAGGTATTTGCTTTGTTCAATGATAAAATCTGTTAATTCTATATAAACTGGTGCTTCTCTTTGGGTCTTGATCTGCCCCCCAACCAATAATTTAGCAATAAGGATAGGATTACTTCAATGAGCCCTTCTCATAAATGAGTTTGTCAGAGGATTTATGGCCGCCTTGATCAGATGAGATTCTGGCTGTTTGCTGGTTTCTCTTTATTTTGGCTAAGTTTAATTGGGTTACTATTAAGCAAAATAGTTAATATACGTTCTAAGATCCCAAGATCTGGTTCACCATTAATTCCAATAGTAGAAAAATATGAGAAACTCAAAGTGTTGGCTGAATTCACTCTGTCATGTTTGGGATGGGGATACTTATAAGTATCCTGTATTTTTATGGCCAGAGGAAAACTTTTTTGAGGTAGACAAATGGTTGTACTTAGAGGAATCTTTAGAAAAGTTCCACCCAAGCAAATGTATTACTGAGATGACTACTTCTCAGGAAATAAACTCAAGAATGAATTGGATAGCCACAAGAAGTGAATTGATATACTAGAGGAAAAGATTAAGAAACTGAAAGCTCTTTTTCTTTTTCCACGTTTGCAATGTTTTCCTAATGTTGCTCTTTCTGCTTCCTCTGTTTTGTTTTGTCTTTTTGTTTTGTTTTGTTTTGTTTTTCATTCCAGGCTTCAACCTGGGACTTGGGAGAAGGGGGGTAATGGCCTCTTGGATGGTTGATTCCCAATGGTTATGGGAATCAGAGATGACATCCTTTTAGAAGGCAGAAAAGTGCCAGCTTTATTCAAATGTCCTAATATGGGCTGTTCAAATATTAATTTCACCTCTGAAATTCTCAAAAAACCAAAACCAACTATCCAAAACAGAGGGAAGTACCTATCTACCTATCCATCTATATCTATCTGACCATCTATCATTTATCTATCATCTATCTACTTTAATTCCAGTGTAGCTAACATACAGTGTTATATTAGTTTCAGGTGTACAGTAGAGTGATTCAACACTTCGATACAACACCTAGTATTCATCAGAAGTGCACTCCTTAATCCCCATCACATATTTTCCCCATCCCACCACCCAACTCCCCCCTGGTAACCATCAGTTTGATCTCTCTTGTCTTGTCTTGGTTTGTTTCTCTCTCTCTCTTTTTTCTCTTTGCTTGTTTGTTTTGTTTCTGAAATTCCATATACATATATGAGTGAAATCATAATTATTTGTCTTTCTCTGAGTGACTAATTTTGCTTAACATTATATTCTCTAGCTCCACCCATGTTGTTGCAAATGACAAGATTTCGTTCTCTTTTAATGCTGAAAAATATTATACACACACATACTTATCTTTATCTTCTTTATCCATTCACTTTTTAAAAAAGATTTTATTTATTTATTTGACAGGCAGAGAACACAAGTAGGCAGAGAGGCAGGTGGGCCGGCAGGGGAAGGGGAAGCAGACTCCCTGCTGAGCAGAGAGCCAGGTGTGGGTCTTGATCCCAGGACCCTGGGATCATGACCTGAGCCGAAGGCATAGGCTTAACCCACTGAGCCACCCAGCTGCCCCATCCATTCACTTACTGATAGACATTTGGGCTTCTTCCATAATTTGGCTACTGTAAATAATGCTGCTATAAATGTCGGGGTGCATGTGTCCCTTCGAATTAGTGTTTTTATATTTTTTGAATAAGTACCTAGTGGTGTGATTACTGGATTGTAAGGTAGTTCTATTTTTGTTTTTTTTCAGGAACCTCTATATTGTTTTTCCATAGTGGTTGCACCAGTTTGCATTCACATCAAGAGTGCAAAGTTTTTCTCCACATCCTTGCCAACACCTGTTGTTTCTTGTGGTTTTGATTTTAGCCATTCTGACAGGTGTGAGGTGGTATCTCACTGTAGTTTTGATTTGCATGTCCCTGATGATGAGTGCTGTTGAGCATCTTTTCATGTGTCTGTTGGCCACCTGTATGTTTTCTTTGGAGAAATGTGTGTTCATGTCTTCTCTCCATTTTAAAATTCAATTATTTAGTTTTTGGGTGTTGAGTTGTTCTATGTTTTCTAATGAACTTTCTTGTTTTTACTTGGCCCATAAAAATATCCAAGTTGTGGGTATCTCTGGGCAATCTTCTGTCTGTTTATTCTACTTCAAATTTCCTCTGCAGTAAGTCATCTGTTAGAGGAATGTGACTTTCCCTTGTCTCCTATTGTGACTGTTAATCTGACGAGAAGGGACCTGGTATATAAACTAAGAGCTACTACATTCTATACTCTGGATGGAGTTTTTTGGGGGGTACTCAGGAGGTAAAACACCTGAGTTGCTAGATATGTCCTTCTGAAACAAAAGGGGGACAGGAGAAAGTTATAGTTTCATTTGATGTTGGAAAAACACTCTGAATTATAGGAATTAATTCATCTTTAGGAATTAGGATTTAGGAATTTAGAAATCCTAATTAGAGAATTGGAAAGACAGAGCATAATTTTTTTTAAAAGGCCTTGCACCTATGAAAAAGAAAGGACAACTAATGAATAATTGAATGCTACATCAGAAACTAACAATATGTTGGATAACTGAACATAATAAAAATAATAAAAAATAAAGATAGAAAGGACAATTCAACATGAAAGTTCAATTTATTATAGATTTGTATAAGATTTGAGAAAAAGTAGTCATTCCTCTGACACTTGTTATTCCCAACCATGCTACTATCTTAATTTCTATACTTGCATCAGCTAAATATTTTTCTGTAATAGACTTATTTTTAGATTTCTTTTCTTATTTTCAGCTGAGGAATGAAGGTTCCCCTTTGTGTTTACCTATGGAGGCTTTCTTGTAGCAATGGATGTCAGCAGTTGACCCTTGAGCAACACGGATTTGAACTGTGTCCATTCACTTATCCACAAACTTTTTTTTTTGATGCAGTACATTACTGTAAATGTGTTTTGTCTTCCTTATGATTTTTTGATAACATTTTCTTTTACCTAGCTTCCTTTATTGTAAGAATACATTATATAATATATATAACATATGAAATATGTGTTTATCAACTGTTTATGTTATTGATAAGGCTTTTGGTCAATAGTAGACTATTAGTAGTGAAGTTTTACAGGAGCCAAAAGTTGTATGTGGATTTTTGACTGCATGGGGGTGTTTGAATCCATAAACCATGCCTTGTTCAAGGGTCAACTGTATATACTCTAGACATCTATTCAAGAACTTGAAAAACTTTCCCTGACTTAGTAGCCCATGCTAGTTCAATGTGTGGATAATTTATTGGTATCTACTAAGACTTGGCATGCCTGTAAAGAAGATACTTTGGATTCCTTAATACTTTTAGCTACTGAAGAACACAATACCTCTTTAGATAAATTGTAGTATTATCAAACTGAAGTCATTTATTATGGGTTAACAGGCAGCAGATAGTTCCATCTTAAAGTCAGCCCATTTACAAATGAAGCAAACTATTCAGAAAAAACAAAAAACAAAAAACCAACTCACTCCACTAATTTTAGGGGTGGGTTGAGTACTACAGGCATTGTGTCTTCCTTTTCTGAAAAGACTAACCGTATCATTGAGCTGTCACACAATGCAGTGCTAGACCCTTTACTGTGGTTCAAAGAAGCTAGAGAAGTCTTTTGTTTTTTTAAAGATTTTATTTATTTACTTAAAGGGGGGGAGAAGCACACAAGCAGGGGGAGCGACAGGCAGAGGGAGTGGCGGGCACAGGGAAAGGGAGTGACAAGCAGAGGGAGAGGGAGTGGCAGGAAGAGGGAGAGGGAGTAGCAGGCGCCTTGTTGAGCAGGGAGCCCTTTGCAGGGCTCTATCCCAGGACCCTGAGATTATGACCTGAACAGAAGATAGACACTTAACTGACTGAGTCACCCAAGTGCGCCAGAGAAGTATTTTTTTCTTTTTCTTTTTAAATTTTTTAAAAATTTTTTTTCTTTAAGGATTTTAAAATTAAAGTAAAACTAACATATAGTGCTTTATCAGTTTCAGGAGTGCAATATAATGATTCAACAATCTATACGTTTCTTAGTAGTTATTACGATAAGTATACTCTTTTAAAAAAGTTTTTATTTAGTTAACATACAGCATAATAGTAGTTTCAGGTGTACAATTTAGTGATTCAACACTTCTATACATTACCCTGTGAGAAATCTTTTAAAAGCTTAAAGCAACTGCTATTTCTCAGCCAGGATTAAGAGTTCCTAATTTTGACAAAATATTCCATCTTTTCTATTATGAAAACAAGGGAGCTGCCAATGGCGTACTTTCTTAACAACGAGGCTCTGGGGTAGGAGAAGAATAAATGAAACAAGATGGGATTGGGAGGGAGAAAAAC
>NC_081575.1:65652068-65675621 GCF_022355385.1 Mustela nigripes | reverse complement strand
ATAAAGAACTTAGCAAACTCAACACCCAAAGAACAAATAATCCAATCAAGAAATGGGCAGAGGACATGAACAGACATTTCTGCAAAGAAGACATCCAGATGGCCAACAGACACATGAAAAAGTGCTCCATATCACTCGGCATCAGGGAAATACGAATCAAAACCACAATGAGATATCACCTCACACCAGTCAGAATGGCTAAAATAAACAAGTCAGGAAATAAATGAAGGCACTCGTGTTTTAAAGGGACCCCCTCACCCAAGAGGTGACCAGCTTGGGAGGAGGATTAAAGGGGGGATTAGTTGCTTAACTATTAAAATTGGCTCAGTTATTGCTAAAAGATTCTTCTGTCCTACTTATTCCTTATCCTCCCAATACCACTCTTTCCCCCATTATTAGACTGGACATCTCCAGTCAGCAGGTAACCTCATGGAACAAGCCTAAAGCTTTTATGCTATTGGTGGGTGTCACCCAGTAGAAATCAGTTAATCTTTCCCTACTGGTATGAGTGGTAAATGTGCCACAGTACCAACTAAGGCAAGGGACTGAAGGATTATGGCTTCTCATAGCTGACTTAGTTAAAGAAGGGGTACTGATCCTTACCATCTTTTAGTTTTCTAATATTAGTTGTTAAAAGCTACAACTAATGAGTAGTGGGTAACTATAAACTATGAAGTGTTAACAAAGATATTCCCTTTATTAGAGCGCCTCTACCAGATATTATTGCCTTAATGAATGGCATTTAAAACAACATGGGTAAATGGTTTACAGTTATAGATTCTGCTGACATTCTTTTTTAAAGCATTATTTTTTTTAATTTAAATTTTGTTAGCTAACATACAGTGCAATATTAGTTTCTGGAGTAGAATTCAGTGATTCATCACTTACATACTAGGCCCAGTGCTCATTACAACAAGTGTCCTCTTTAATACATCACCCATCTAGACTATCCCCCTAACCTCCCTCCATCAACCCTCAGTTTGTTATTTATTATTAAGAGTCACTTATGGCTCATTTCCCTCTCTCCTTTTTTTTCTTTCCCCCTTCCCATATGTTCCCCTGTTTTCTTTCTTAAATTCCACATATGAATGAGATCATATAGCATGATATATTCTAGCTCCATCCACATCATTGCAAATGTCAAGATTTCATTATTTTTGATAAGCATTGGGCTGTGTGTATCCCTTCAGATCTGTATTATTTTATCCTTTGGGTAAATACCTAGTAGTTCTGTTGACATGTTCTATTCTGTAAAAATTTCACAGAGAATTAACCACAATTCACCTTCACCTTTGAGGGTCAATAATATATCTTTTCCAGGTTGCCTATAGGGTATTTAAATAGTCCTGAAAATAAACACCATCTTTGCAGTTAGGACCCAATTGTTCGACTCACTCTTACACTAGAAACTCAGCTTTGGCATTGTATCAATAACATCCTTCTCATTTGACCTGGCTATGACTCTGTCTCAGGTCATCACAACTGTGAGGAAACATATCACTGAGAGGGAATGGATAATTGCCCCACATAAGAACCAAGGCCTATCAGTCTGTCACATTTTAAGGCTATATTTAGAATTTATAAGAGAAACAGTTACAAATCTGGTAAAAGATAAGAATCTAGCACTTCAACCTCCCACATTGGTAAAGGAAGACCAAAATTTGGTAGGGATGTTTGGATTTTGGTGCCAACACAAACTATACCTCCACGGCTGGTCCCTGCTTATTATATAAGTTTTTTTTTTTTTTTTTACTTTTCAGTGAAGACATGAAAAACAACAGACACTAGATAAAATAAAAGAGGCTATTAGTTTCATAGTTCTATTAATGCTTTGAGGACAGGACTTAATGAGAAGTTTTGGCCACTGCAAATTTACTTCCTGGAGCCTCTGGACCAAAGGAACAATTAAATGACTATGCATTCACTTTTGGTATGAGCAGCTCCCAGACTTAGCCCCAAAGCATTTACCAGTAGAGAGGCAACCCCTGGTAACATATTAGGCACTTAGTAAAACTGAAGCTGTTACTGGAGCAGGGCCAATTACTCTATGGATCGAGATGCCTATTATACCCTGAGCAAAGAAAAAGCTCCCTGTAAAATTTAATTAGGCCTCCTTATTAAAATGGAAATGGCATCTAAATGATCAAGATGCTGGAGTGCCACAACTCCATGAGGAATTAGCATATACTCTGCCATTGAGGTTAACTTGCCAAAGCCCCCAGAAATGCCTCCTCCTCTTACTTAATGGGGACTGGTGGGAGGACAGCCAACATTCTCAAAATGAGAAAAACAATGGTCTGTCTTTACCATTGAAGTGAGCCTGGGATATAAGGCATCAAGACAATGGACAGCCACAGCCTATGACCCCTGTTCGAACACTCCAATTTCCATAAGGAGGGTAGCAGGCTGAGTTGCATGTAATACTTCTATTAATAAAGCTTGCCTTTGACAAACATTTTCCTAAGGTTCTATTTTCACAGACTCCTAATGGGTTAAATACTTGATCTGAACTTCAGCAAAATCATGGCTGGAAAATACATTTGGGCTAAAGAGATATGGGGAAAAATTGCCACATTTGCTCCCATTCTGCCCATCTGGGCATAACATACCTCAGTTCATGCCAAACAAGACACATAGGAGGCACAATACAACACACAAATTGATGAACTAACCAGGCCTCTAAAATAGGTAAGCCTCTTAAAAGATGGACAGTCCCCAGAACTCTGAGACTAGCCACCCTATGCCTTCTATTGGTGTGCACTCAAGAGGTCAGTGGATTTGGGTATCATGGGGTTATGAAAATGGCTTGTTAATAGAGGAACTGACCCAGTAATAGTGGTATTGACTCAATATCACAGGGTATGCACATACTACAGTAGAGATGCAGTTACACAAATCCACTAAAGACTATACCAGATGCCAAAAATCTAAACACTGGAAAAATTTACAGAGAAGGTCCACATCAGAACTAACAAATCAACTTCACTGGGCTTTTCTCTATAACAGTAGGAGTCATCAAATATGCCTTAACAATGGTAGATATCTACATAGGCCTTTTATTGGCTAACCCATGTAAGGCACTAACCTTTTCTAGTGTTACTTAGAGGTTAATGGAACTTTGGGAGCACTACAAAGTTACACAGTCAGACCAACACTCGCACTTCATTACAAAGGGAATGCAACAATGGCCATCATAAAATAACGTTGCTTGGGCTTTTCACCTACCCTGTTTTTTAAAAAGATTATTTATTTATTTATTTGACAGACAGAGATCACAAGTAGGCAGAGAGGAAGGCAGAGAGAGAGAGGAAGGGAAGCAGGCTCCCTGCTGAGCAGAGAGACTGATGTGGGGACCCTGGGATCATGACCCGAGCTGAAGGCAGAGGCTTTAACCCACTGAGCTACCCAGGCGCCCCTTCACCTACCCTATTGTCCTATGGCAGCAGATATCATAGAAAAACATGATGGGCTTTTATTTTTTATTATTTTCTGAAGATTTTATTTATCTCTTACACCGTTGATGGGAAGGAAAGCTGGCATAGTCACTCTGGAAAACAGTATGGAGGCTCCTCAAGATGTTAAAAATAGGGCTACCTTACGACCCAGCAACTGCACTACTGGATATTTAAATACAACAAAGTTACAAATGTAGTGATCTGAAGGGGCACCTGCACCCCAATGTTCATAGTAGCAATGTTCGCAATAGCCAAACTGTGAAAAGAGCCATGATGCCCTTCAACAGATGAATGGATAAAGAAGATGTGATACATATATACAATGGAATATTGTTAAACCACCAGAAAAGATGAATACCCACCATTTGCATTGACATGGATGGAACAGGAGGGTTTTATGCTAAGTGAAATAAGTCAAGCAGAGAAAGACAATTATTGTATGGTTTCAGTCATATGTGGAACATAAGGAATAGTTTGGAGGACCATAGGGAAAGGGAGGGAAAACTGAAGTGGGAGAAATCAGAAAGGGAGATGAACCATGAGAGACTTTGGACTCTGGGAAACAAACTGCTGGTTTCAGAGGGGAGGGGAGATCAGGGGATGGGTTAAATAGGTGATGGGTATTGAGGAGGGCACGTGTTGTGAAGAGAACTGGATGTTACATGCAACTAATGAATCAGTGAATACTACATCAAAAACTAATAATGTACTATACAGTGGCTGACTGAACATAATAAAAAATATTTATTTGAGAGAGAGAGAAAGAGATTGAGAAAGTACGTGCACAAGTTGGGGGTGGGGAGAGGCAGAGGGAGAGGGAGAAGCAGACTCCCAACTGAGTGGGGCTCCTTCCTAAGACCCTGGGATCATGACCTGAGCTGAAGGCAACTGCTTAACCAAGCCACCCGGGTGCCCTCATAATGGGCTTTTAAAACAAGGACCATAGAGAGAATCTGGAGGACAATGGTCCCCTAAATGGTCAAAATACTGTTCATAGTCCTGATTACATTAAACCCACCCCACATGGCATAACTAAGACATATTTAAATTCACAACAAATAAGGAGGCCACCAACAGAGATGCTGCAACATCTGCTGTTTTATGTAAGCACAATGGATGCAACACAATTATCCATTTTCATAGATGTGGTAACCCTGACATTATGGCCTACAGCAAAATAGTACCTGATACTTTAAACTTTCCTTCCTCCCTCATAGAAAATCCAGAGTCTAGATGTTTCTCTCTCAGTCCTGATGAGGACTTGATGTGGACTACTGACTCTGGAATTATTCTCAGCCTGTATCTGCTCATCATCCAGTGTAAGTGGAGCAAACAACTTACCAGTATCTGGAGAGAGTAAGGCATGCTAGTCTGCCACCCATATACTTTGCTCTGTTAAAGGGTCTATGGAACAAATCTGCTTCTGACACCCAGCAGGTGGAACTAATTGCCCTGGATAATATACAGGGGACAATCAGATTCACTATTCCTGGCTGTGAATGGCCTCTGACTTTAACCCCGACTCTTTTGCTGTGCCCTTCAATTACTTGAGAAGTTCCAAACCTCACCAGTTTTCTTACACACCCACTGGTGGATCACCTTAACATGTCATGTGCATACCACAGGGAAACATGCAACCCTGGTCAGACTGAGGACAATGAGAATGACTTTGTTGGTTATTCAGATTGATCAATCCTACTAACATGACCACAGACATTAACACTGAGATGACTACTGTATTTTCTATCTCTACTGCTGCTGGCAACAACCCTCCCAGCTAAGCCAGACTCTATAATATTGCTGGTGACTCATAGGTGCCTTCTAAGCCTTGTGAACCAATTTTAACTTCAAATCAAATGAAATCTACTATTATTAACTAGTGCCACCAAGAAAATAGAGCCATATGTCACTATATATCAAGTGTCATTTAAAGAATTCCTAGATATAGTGTGTACCCAATATTACAACTAAGATGCTCATAATTGTGCAATAAATAAAATGCAATCCAGAACCAATATCAACAAATCCCATTGGATTACAGAGATTAAAATTATAGTTTTTACTAATCTCTGGGATGATGATAAATATAAACTCCATTAACAATATATACCCTTACAACAATTGATTTCTTTTTTTATTAATCATAATGATCTCCTCCTCCAAAACAATCCCCACTAACTGAGGTGGAAAGAAGTTGGCATCTTACCAAGAACCTTCTTTGTGGTAGTTAATTTAAGTGTCAATTTGTCTAGATCACAGTGTCCAGATATTTGCTCAAACATTATTTTGCATGTTTCTGTGCAGGTGTATTATTTTTTTAAAGGATTATTTATTTATTTATTTGACAGACAGAGATCACAAGTAGGCAGAGAGGCAGGCAGAGAGAGAGGAGAAGCAGGCTCCCTGCTGAGCAGAGAGCCCGATGCTGGGCTCGATCCCAGGACCCTGAAATCATGATCTGAGCCGAAGGTAGAGGCTTTAGCCCACTGAGCCACCCAGGTGCCTCTGTGCAGGTGTATTTTTGAGAAGAGATTGACATTTAAATTAGTGGAGTTTAGGTAAAGCAGATTACCCTCCTTAATGTGGGTGGGCCATATCCAATTAGTTGCAGGCCTTGATACAACAAAGACCAACCTCCCATGAGCAAGAAAGAATTCCACTAGCAGACTGTCTTTGGACTCAAACTGCAACTGTTTTCTGAGTCTTAGATTTTGGATTTGTCAAACCTCCACAATTAAGTGAATTAATTCTACCCCCCCAAAGATTGTATTTATTTATTTATTTATTTATGAAAGGAGCAGAGGGAGAGGGACAAGCAGACTCTGTGCTGAGTGCAGAACCCAAGGTGGAGCTCGATTCCATGACCCTGAGATCATGATGAGCTGAAATTACGAGTCCTGCTCTTGAACAACTAAGCCACCCAGGTCTCCCTGAACCAATTCTTTAAAAATAAATTTCCCTCTCTCTTCACACACATACAGATACACATGCACACAGACACACAGACAATCACACACACCTTATAGGTTCTGTTTCTCTGTAGAACTCTGTTAAGCCCTCCCTGTCCCCACTAATCAATATATACAAGGAAGGTAATGCATACCACATATTTTTTGAGCCAAGATATGTCTAAAGATCAGAGAATATACCAGTTTGAAAATTATTCTCTAACCCAACCTCTTAAATGGCAAGTGCAGTTGTATATAATATTCAGTGGAAGTGGTTTCTACCATTGCAATATTGGCTACTCATAGTAAACATCATAGCCATTGAATGTTAAATCAATTTTTATAAAAAAAAATTGTCCTCTCCAACTCCCAATGTCCTCTGTGTTATTCCTTATGCTCTACAAGTAAGTGAATTCGGGGAAATCCGAGGGGGAGATGAACCATGAGAGACTGTGGACTCTGAGAAACAAACTGAAGGTTTTAGAGGGGAGGAGGGTAGGGAGTTGGGTGAACCTGGTGGTTGGTATCAAGGAGGGCACTCATTGCATGGAGCAGTAGGTGTGGTGCATAAACCATGAATCTCGGAACACTGAAAAAATAAAATTAAATCTAAAAAATAAATAAATAAGATTTTCAATGAGCTAACATTTTAAAATATTTCATATTGCCAGTGTAGTATGAGAAAATGTCAGACATTATCATATTCTCCTCTGAGAACAAAATAGGGTAAAATATGTATTTTAAATACATGAGAGAGAATTTGTCTCCTTTCCAACCCCAAAAGTAGAATTCTAGTAAATTCTAACTTGGACATACTTCAAAAAATTAAAAAAATATATTTGATGTCATAGAGAAGTCTAACCTCTCCTTGAATGTGAGTATTTTTTTACCCAAATTGATAACTACTTGTTTATAGCTGTTACAAAATTTTCCATACCCACCAAAACCATCATCAATAAAGACTTGGGAAATATTTGAGGAAAATTGCCACCCAATATTAATCCTTTGGAACCTCCTTTAAAAACATAAACACCTCCTCTTATAGCAGATAGAGATGATAATGAGAAGCCTAATAGTGAAACTAAACTGTAGGTTACCAAGGAAAAATGTTCATAAGAGCCATCTTGTTTCTGTAACTGGTTACATGGTTATAGCTGGTGTTTCTAAGCACCTTCTTCTATTACCCATTCCATATTCCCTTTTCCCTTTGTTGATCGTAATTCTTTGCCTGGTGAGGTGTCCCAAAGATTTATTCCTGAAGGGTCTGGGTCATTAGTAGTCCTGCCTGAATTGGGTTGTAGTTTTGCATTGACTTTAACCATAGGATATGGTTTTACTAAGAAGCTTTCTAAGGGATATCCATAAAAAGGGCCATTTTATCTATATGGTTATTAAATCTGCCTTGGCTGGGGTTACCTTTTGATGTGCATACATGGGGCATAGTATCTTATATTCTTTGCCCATTCAGAGAGGTCTATCCACATAACAGTTCTCACTCCTTGTCACCAATTTTCCAATCATGTTTCTTCCAAGTCTTTGACTATGTGATTAAACCATTGACCATGTCCCATGAATATATGGATTTGTGGTAGTTGAACTACATTCTCATGTAACTTACTTGTGTCTTCAGTGCATGGTTGATCCCAGTCTTGTATATACTGCTTCTTTTGATAATGTGATGCTGCTGAACATGGCCAAATTTATGGCTTGGTGGGGCAGTTAATAATGGGAAGCTTAGATTGCATGATTACTTGGTGGCCTGTGGTTAAGTATTCTATCTTTACTAAGGCCCAGTGGAAAGCCAAAATCTGTTTCTCAAAAGGAAAGTTTTCACAGAAAATGTTAGCGTATTCCTCTAAAATCCTAAGGTCCAACAATGCTGTTCAGCTCTAGGCACTTCCCAAAATCTCCAACCTGCCACTGACACTTCAAGCACCATCAGATTAATTGACTTATATGGCTCAAGTAACAAACAGCTTTCACAGCAGCCTGAATCTGTTGTAGAGCCTTCTCTTATTCTAGACCCACCCAAAGTTATCAGCTTTTCAGATTACTTAGTAAGTGGGTTAGAGTTGCTTTCAATTTCAATTCATGTTGCTTTCAATTCTAAAGTGGTCCATTAGGCATTGTTCCTCTTTTTTGGGCAGTAGGAGCCAGATACAATAACTTATGCTTTGCCTTAGAAATGGTATCTCAATATGTTCTGTATCACTAAATACCTAAAAATTTTACTGAGGTGTAAATCCCCTGAATTTTTGTCAGATTCATTTTTCACTCTCTGATGTGTCTTACCAATATGTCTAGAGTAGTTGCTACTTCTTGCTCACCAGATCCTATCAGCATAAGGTCATCAATGTAATGAACTAGTGTGATGTCTCGTGGAAGGGAAATGTGATCAAGTTCACTGTAGACTAAAATATAATATAGAGCTGGAGAATTAATATGCTCCTGACTTAAGACGGTGAAGATGTATTGTTTGCCTTGTCAGTGAAAAGCAAACTACTTCTGGTTGTATTCACTAACACCCATCAAGAAGAAAGCATTTGCTAGATCAATAGCTACATACCAGGTACCAGACAATGTGTTAATTGCCCAAGCAACAAAACCACATCTGGAATGGTAGGTGCAATTGGAATCATCATCTGGTTAACTTCACAATAATTCTCTGTCACTTTCTAAGTTCCATCTGTTTTCTGCACAAGCTAAATAAGTAAGGTGAATGAGGAAGTGGAAGTTATGGGAATCACCACCCCTGCATCTTTGAAGTCCTTGATGGTGCTACTAATTTTGCCATCTCTCCAGGAATGTGGCATTGTTGTTGGTTTACTATTTTCTTAGGTGGAGGTGTTTCTAGTAGCTTCTACTTGGCCTTTCCTTCTATAATAGCACTCAATCCACAACCAAGGAACCAATATGTGGATTCTTTTGGTCACTGAGTATTTTTATTCCAATTATACATTCTGAAATAGAGAAATAACCATAACATGGGTTTGAAAACCCACTGGACCCACTATGAGATGAACCCAAGCTGAAAACTACATTGATTACCTGGTACCCATAAGCTCCTGCTCTGATTTGTGGGCCACAATGATGGTTTGGGTCTCCTTAAATTAGTACCAGTTCAGAGACACTGTCCAGTATTCCTCCAAATGTTTGATTATTTTTTCCCCAATTCATAATCACCTGGTCAATGGCTATAGGTTCTTTTAAGGAAGGTTGGGAGAAAATTTAACAATAATTTTTTTTTGCAGTATAGCAGGGTCCTTCCTTAAAATTATATGCCTCTCATCATTCAAAGGGTTCTGGGTCTGTCAATTGACTCAAGTCTGGGAATTGACTGAAAGACAATGAGTCTCCATTTTGGTGATTCAAGTTAGACATTGTTCACTCAAATTAGAACTCTCCTACATATACAGATCAAGCAAGAGTTTAGTAGATTTCTCATCTATTTCTTTTACAGGGATGTGGTAATCAACTAAAAAATGCCAAATGTCTCTACAAATTAGACTATTCTGATAAATGCTTCCATTCTACTCTCTATTACAGCAATCAAGCTCACCTTGTCTTTGGTAAGTAAGTCTCACTATTTGGCTCCTGCAACTCTGGGATCCAATTATCCTCATTGCATTTAAATATTCCAGTTTGTTTGCAGAAGTTCACATTGTAACTTTTGAACTACAGGAGACTGACCACAGAGTTCTTCAAGGATGCTAGGATTACCCTTACAAATTTATTTCTCACAGTCATGGTGAAAAGTAGGTTCTCCAGGGTAGGTGAACAGATTTTAAATGATAAATTCACTCTAACATTCTAATCTTCCCAAGTCTTTGGATATATATCTTGATAGTATAACAGGGCCATTGGATATCCCTGGCTATCTATCTATCTATCTATCTATCTATCTATCTATCTATATTCCCCCATTCCTTATTCCATACATTTCTTTTTTTTTTAAATTTTTTATTTTTTATAAACATATATTTTTATCCCCAGGGGTACAGGTCTGTGAATCACCAGGTTTACACACTTCACAGCACTCACCAAATCACATACCCTCCCCAATGTCCATAATCCCACCCCCTTCTCCCAAACCCCCTTCCCCCCGGCAATTGCACTATTGGGTATTTACCCTAAAGATACAAATGTAGTGATCCAAAGGGGCACATGCACCCGAATGTTTATAGCAGCAATGTCCACAATTGCCAAACTATGGAAAGAACCTAGATGTCCATCAACAGATGAATGGATCAAGAAGATGTGGTATATATACACAATGGAATACTATACAGCCATCAAAAGAAATGAAATCTTGCCATTTGCAACAACATGGATGGAACTAGAGCGTATCATGCTTAGCGAAATAAGTCAAGCAGAGAAAGACAACGATGGCGAACAGACACATGAAAAAGTGCTCCATATCACTCGGCATCAGGGAAATACAAATCAAATCCCATACATTTCTTACCCATACTTTTTTTCCTGGATTTTGATTTGAAAATATACTACCCCATTCATGATTTTCCCAGGCACTTTTTTTTCTACTAGCAGAAAAGAAATCTTGGGTTGTATGGTGGGATGTGAGGATGCAATATCCATCTCCAGTCTTTGTCTCCAAGCACCAACTGTGGAATTTCACTGGTCAAGTGCTCAGAGGATTGGTGTCTATGACCAAGCCTTTTCTTTTTCTATGATAAACTTCCTTTTAGTGGCTTGTCTGAAACACACACTTTGGTGGGGGGGGGAACAAAAGCCATTTTTCTCAACCAATAGACTATAGTTAGTACAGTGAAATTACAGTTTACACCGAGGTTTTAAATGGGTTTAAACATTTTAGGGAAAATTACATACATACGAAATGTTAGGTAAAATTACATACAGCCAAAATTATCCCTGAAAGTCATTTGTAAATGCTCCATGTGAAGGAACTACATAATGTCTATCAATAAGGCCAGCATTCGAACTGACCCCTATTTCTTCAATTGAGCACCAGATTAAGTAGCTGGCTTATGTTTAGGGTCCCCATTGAATAAAAAATACGTGTTTAAACACTAGAATACACTCTCACACTGTGAGAAGCACGCAGAAACTGAGATCACCTAAGTGAAGAGCAAATTCAAGTCTCTCAACTCTCATTCACTCAAAGACTTAGATTCACTGAGTGGAATAGTAGATGGATTCACCCCATTATTCATATTATTTCCTACATGTGTATATGATGTGACCCCCACAACCCAGAGGAGGTCACATGCCCCCAAATGGGAGTGTTTGGAGATAAAGTCAGAAAATGCCTCTCAAACTGAAATTATCAAGAATTAACAGAAGAGGGCCCAGCAGAGTGGAAGTCACTCTGTGAGGCAGTGGTGATGGCAGTGGTGAGAGGATGAACAACAAGTTCAGTGCACTGAAATATGATGACAGTGGGGACCATGATCTGAATGAAGTAAACAGCACAGAGAAGGAAAAAACATAAAGAGACAGGAGTCAGGGCACCAGTAAGACGAAGGCTTTTGCCCCTGGACCAGCAGAGCATCTCCTCCTGCAGTACAGCAATACTTTCTGATATGCCAGAAGAACCCAGGATGTCTCACCAGCTTACAGAGTTGTGAATAAAATATCAAACAGATTGGCACCCTTTGCCTTTGCAGAGCAGTTCTGGAGGTTTTACAGTCATATGGTAGGTCCTGGGGACCTGACAGGCCACAAGGACTTTCATTTCTTCAAAGAAGGAAATAAATCCATTTGGGAAGATGATGCAAAAAAAAAAAAAAATGGTGGCAAGTGGATTATTTGGTTCCAGAAAGGCTTGGCATCTCATTGCTGTAAGAATCTTATCCTGGACATGCTGGAGAACAGTTCATGGCTGGGGAGGAGATCTGTGGGGCTGTGGTCTCTGTCCAGTTTCAGAAGGACATTATTTCAATATGGAGTAAGACTGCCAGTGACCAAGCAACCCACAGTCCAAATCCAGGAAATGATTTGGCGAGTGCTTAACCTACCTCTCAACACCATTATGGAGTACAAAACCCACACTGGCAGCATCGAAATGTCAGGCAGGCTGGGCCCCCAAAGGGTCCTTTTTCAAAACCTCTGTAAGCTACAGTTGAATGTGCCATGACCTTCTCCCCCTCTGGATGGCACCATCATTGAAGCTGGAAACATCAGAGTCTCTTGTTTTGTTGGTGTGCTGCCTGGAAGATTCCTCTGCCTGGTGTGCTGTCCTGGACAAGAGGAATTTTTCTTTAAAGATTTATTTATTTGCTTGAGAGAGAGAGAGAGAAAGAACATGCACAATCATGAGGGGCAGAAGGAGAAGGACAGAGAACTTTAAGCAGATTCAGTGCTGAGCATGGAGCTCAAGGCAGAGCTCGATCTCACGACCTTGATATCACAACCTGAGTGGAAACCAAGTGCTTAACCAACTGTACCACCCAGGTGCCCTGCATTTTATATTTTAAGAACAGGCTGACAAGAAGCAGCTACAACAGCTGAGATTACTTAATAAATGATGCTAACCTAGAAAAAAAATAACAAGAGAGGAAGATTGGCAAAAAGTAGAAAACCTGGAGAGTATGTGTGCTTATAATATTTGAGGGCTTCCCACATTTCCATAAAGTATACTACATATCTTCTAAACATAATCAAGGATACCAGGAGCCTTACAAGTTCAATTAGGCTTATTCTGAAGTAGAAATTACTTCAGAATGGGATTCATTGGGGGTGGAGTGGGATGTCTTGGATTAAACTGTAACAAGACTGAGGTAATTGTTGTGTTGTCATAACAAAAGGGAAGTTTACGTATTATCTTCAAAAAGTAGTAACCAAACCCAAGAATTTGTCAGTGTCGGTGTCAGTTATCTCTATATAGGGAGGAGAGTTCTGTACATGGCAGACCCAAATCTTGGTTCCTATTAAGACATATTCCACTATGGAGTGGCTCCCTGTGGCTTTGAAGGAACTATCTGCAAAGATTAGTCTGTCTCTTTTGCTCAGAGTCCCATTGCATCCAGCCTCTTCTGATTACAATAATAGCTAACATTTTAAAAATAATGATTTCTATGTGACAGGCCTAATCACATTTTTATTTGACTCAACACACTGAAGAGGCTTCTAGTCATTTTATTTCACTACTTGAATTTTCTCTTGTGTTTGGATCTGTCTTCTTCACTCTTAGGGGACTAAAAGCTGAGAGAAGTTTCCAAGGAAATAGAGCCTTTTATAGTTTGTTTCAGATGTATATTCTCTGGTTCTGTAATAAAACTGCTTCACCATACCTAGTAATAAATCTAACCAAAGAGGTGAAAGACCTGTACTCTGAAAACTATAAAACACTAATGAAGGAAATTGAAGATGACACAAAGAAGTGGAAACACATTCCATACTCATGGATTGAAAGAACAAATATTGTTAAAATGTCTATACTACCCAAAGCAATCTACACATTTAATGCAATCCTTATCAAAATACCAACAGCATTTTTCACAGAGTTAGAACAAACAAACCTAAAATTTGTGTGGAACCACAAAAGGCCCTGAATAGCCAAAGCAAACTTGATAAGAGAAAAACAAAGCTGGAGGCATCACCATTCTGGACTTCAAGCAATATTACAAAGCCATAGTGATCAAAACCCGTATAGTACTGACACAGAAATAGACACATAGATCAATGGAACAAAATAGAAAGCCCATAAATGAACCGACAACTATTTGGCCAATCAATCTTCAACAAAGCAGGAATGAATATCCAATGGGAAAAAGACAGTCTCATCAACAAATGGTGTTGCGAAAACTGGACAGCAACATGCAAAAGAATAAAACTGGGCCTCTTCATTATAACATAAACAAAAATAAATTCAAAATGGACTGAAGACCTAAATGTGAGACAGGAAACCATTAAACTCTTAAAGGAAAACACTGACAGTAACCTTTTTGACATCTGACATAGCAATGTTTTTCTAGATATGTCTCCTGAGTCAAGGAAAGGAAAGCTGAAATAAACTATTGGGACTATATCAATATAAAAATCTTCACAGCAGAGGAAATAATCCACAAAACAGACAACGTATGGAACGGGAGAAAAAATTTGCAAATGGCATATCTGATAAAGGGTTACTATCCAAAAATCTATAAAGAACTTATAAAAACTCAACACCCAGAAAACGAATAATATAATAACAAACAGGCAGAAATCAGAAATATATGTTTTTCCAAAGAAGACATACAGATGACTAACAGACATATGAAAAGATGCTCAATATCACTTACCATCAGGAAAATACTATTCAAAACTACAATGGGATATCACCTTATACCTGTGAGAATGGTTAAAATGAGTAACACAACGAACAGTAAGTGCTGGCAAGGATGTGGATAAAGTGGAACCCTCATTCACTGTTGGTGGGAATCCAAACTGGTGCAGCCACTCTGGAAGACAGTATGGAGGTTCCTCAAAATGTTAAAAGTAGAACTACTTTATGATCTAGCAACCGCAATACTAGGTATTTATCCAAAGAATACAGAAATACTAATTCAAAGTGAAACATGTACCCTGATGTTTATAGCAGCACTATCGACAATAACCAAATAATGGAAACAGTCCAAGTGTCCACTGACTGATTAATGGCTAAAGAAGATGTGGGGGACACACACACACACACACACACACACACACACACACAGAGGAATGTTATTGAGCCATAAAAAAGAATGAAATCTTGGCATTTGCAATGACATGGATGGACCTAGAAAGTATAATGCTAAGCAAAATAAGTCAGTCAGAGAAAGGAAAATATTATCTGATTTCACTCATATGTTGAATTTAAGAAAGAAACAAAACAAACTAGCAAAGTGGGGGAAAAAAGAGTGATTCAAACCAACAAACAGAGTTTTAGCTATAGGAAACTGTTTGTTACCAGAAGGAAGGCAGGTGGAGATGGGGGAGTGGATGATGGAGGTGATGGGGATTAAGGATTATATTTATTGTGATGAGCACCAGGTATTGTACAGAAGTGTCGAATCACTTTATTGTACACCTGAATAGAATAGTACACTGTGTATTAACTAACTGTAATTTTACTTTATTTTATTATTATTATTTTTTACTAACTAGAATTTTAATAAAAACCAAGAAAAACCTGCCTGGCCATTGTGGTGAATCCATTTTGATATCTCTGTGCAGTTCATATGACCCCTTAAATTGCGTCCCCACCCCCGCCATTTTCCAGTTTCTTTCTTATAATGGTGGGATCCTGGCAATGAATGTGATTTATAAATGTTGTTTCAGGGGCACCTGGGTGGCTCAGTGGGTTAAGCCTCTGCCTTCAGCTCAGATCATGAACTCAAGGTCCTTGGATGGAGCCCCGCATCGGGCTCTCTGCACATCAGGGAGCCTGCTTCCCTCTCTCTCTCTGCCTGACTCTCTGCCTACTTGTGATCTCTGTCTGTTGAATAAATAAAGAAAAATATTCTAAAAAATATTGTTCCAATCCTAGGCATAAGTTCCTTGGCCTAAGGATGAGAGCCTGACTAGAAGCTCTTACCAGAAATTTTAAATTGTGTGTGTGTGTGTGTGTGTGTGTGTGTGTGTGTGAGAGAGAGAGAGAGAGAGAGAGAGAGAGAGAAATGTAAATGGATTGTTTCCCCCCTGTGTTAAACCTTCAAAAGTAAACAGTAATGCCATGGCTCTGTGGGGAAGTTCTATTTCCTGTGCACTCTGTGGAACTGAGAAAGCTGCTCATCAGAGAGAGAAGCAAAAAGAAACATTATAAAGAGAAGGATAAATGATATTTTTTATTGTCTAAGTTTCTGAAGACTTTACAGTTGCCTTTTCTTTTCAGTTCCTGAAATCCAATAACATTCTTGACCTTGAGTTTTGTGACACACCCCTACCTCCTTCTTAGAAGTTTCCCTATTTTGATGGAAGTAGCTTACATTGGTTTCTATTACTTGTAACCAAAGAATCTTGGCAGAGAGACTTGAGTCAGGTTGATCATCATGCCTAAGTCTCCAAATCAATTTTATTTCATTTGTCTTTTAGCATTGTGTCTAGAAGAAAGTTTAAGAATACCCTCTATCCTCCATGCTTTAGTCTATTCTCTAGGCCCTTTCTTTCCACTGGCTGACATGCTGAAGATAAACTAGTTACTCTTGCCAGTACCCAAGGGGTTGAGCCAGAGCCAGGTCACTAGTCAATGCCAGCAAAGTAGTTGCATGTATTTCCAGTAGATAATTTATATACATATTAAGAGTGGATTGGGAGGTTGTTGCAGGGAAAGTGGAAAGAAGGAGAATCTTGGAGTGAATATAGACACCAGATTAGTAGAGGAATGAAACACATTTACTGGACAATCTATAGGATCTCAGTCAGGGATCTCAGAAAGGAGAGAGCAGAGAACTCTGGGTCAATTCTCCCAAAGTTAAGTTGTTTTGTTAGGCAAACTGCTTTATGGGCCATAGGTTGCTTCTGAGGCAGTGAGGGTAGAAATGTACAAGAGCTGAAGAGTTCGCAACCAGAGAAGACAGGAAGTCCAAGTCAGGGAAATAGGAGAAAAGAAGGTGAAGGGGCAAAGTGACAGGATAGAAGAAAAATGAGGTAGAAAGCTCTAGAGACAAACTGGAGCATTCTAAACGCACTAAGTCAGGAACCAGTTGACTCATCTGGAGGTCAGCCAAACCAGACAGGTAGCCCCCTGTTGTGTTGCTATAACTAGCATAGCCAAGAGATTTCAAGGCAGTAATTTGGCTTTCCTGATTATTTTGGCAGACTACACTCCCACCACTATACTTATATCAACTTGATTTAGATGAGTGCCTTTGTAATTGCCACTATAGCCCTTCAACCTATATCAAATGATCCTGCATTCTATTGGAGGTCTCTATTTCTCCCCATCCCTGTTTACAGGCAGAATGTTTATAGAGACATTACAATTGTGCTTCTGACTAATGTCTATCATTATTTGGCACACATTTAAATGTAAATGAAATCCATTTTTATATTTGGTCATTTTATCCTAGGGCAAAATGTTCTATTATAATCCATGAGAAATTCAAGAAAGAACAGAGGGTCTACTCAGGCTCACTTGTTTGCAAGAAATCCCCTCGATCTAACTCAGATAAGGTGAAATTTATCCTAAAGCTGTGAGTAGAATAACAGGGTGGAAGGAGTAGTATATAAATCCAATAATAAACACTAACAGGAATGGAATTCATTAAGCTTAGAGTGGGGGATAGTTTTGGCTTTAAGTTAGTCCTTGAGAATTTCAGTAACATTTCATTAGTGACTAAGTGACTCTTCTTGACACCCCCCCACCACTTGATTACCTCTAATGAGTCATCATCACTCATAAATCTCCTTGTACATGGACTATCATGGCTTCTCCAGTCCCAACTATACCTCATGACCTTTTAGCTATAATAATTCACTGTTTTCTGTTACTGTAGTTTTGTTTTATATTTTAAATTTAAGAAATAAAGTATGTGATTAATCCAGATCATTCTTTTAAGGCAGCCTACACCAGCCAGTTTATACCCTCAGAAAGGTCTTGCTTTCTCCCCCACCACAAAAATTTAACTGGTGGGAGAGGGAAAACAAGTAGAGTAATGTAGTAGAAAATATGGCTACTTAGCTGTCACGAGGGATCTGGAAGAGCATAAAATAGTGGAATATGACATGAGGTAGAAGGAAAGAATACAGCTGAGGTACAGGTGCCTACGACAAAGAAAACTAACATAGGGAGTCAATCTAAGCCTGAGACAGGGTCTTAGACCCAAACAGTAGAAAGATTGTTATGGGGCTCCCTTACAGCAACATTTATGGCATGTCTACTTTGGACCACCCAATTTAAATTCATTGACTCATTTTTCTGGTCTCCTAATATCCCTGAGGAATAATTATTATTAATGCAATTGTATAGATGGAGAAACTGAAGCCCTAAGAGTAATTAGCTAAACTTATGAGCAAATAACTGACACATAAAAGATACAAGCCTAGAGTGCCCAAGATCTATTCCACCTGTTCTTGTTAGCGAGCAGAAAGCCCCTATATGTGGGTGTGGGTAGTGGTCCTCTTTGCAGAGATAGGCCCCTAAATAGAAAGCCATGCAAATATCCTGGGAAGTTGGGTTAGCCTTTGGGGCCATCTGAGTTAGGATGGTCTCAATGTTGGGTAAGTGATGTTAGTCCTAACAATAAAACATGTGGAAGGCTGAGTTACTTGGGGAAGTACATGCTGCCAGGGAGAGGGTATGTGAAAACAGCTACTTTAAAATGAGTAAAGTGATTTTGACCCCCTCCAATAAGCAGCCCAGACAAAGAACCTTTGAGGTCCCCTGGACATCAAGCAAGGCCCTGGAAATTAGCCCTCAGTGGTGGTAATTCTACTGAATAATAAAAGGAACAAAGGAGTAAGGCATAGAAGAGTTCATTTTGGAGTTCTACCTCCATTTTGAGACACAGAGGAATGCAGAAGACAATGTTGTGTATTCCCA
The DNA here is from genome assembly GCF_022355385.1 of Mustela nigripes. Lineage (NCBI taxonomy): Eukaryota > Metazoa > Chordata > Mammalia > Carnivora > Mustelidae > Mustela > Mustela nigripes. The sequence goes on along the minus strand of NC_081575.1, from coordinate 65,656,737 downwards.
GGGAAATGCAAATTAGAGACTCCTAATAACTCTTCCATACTTCCCTCCTCATCCCTCTCCCTCCATAAGAGAGGCTGGTGTAGGTGGGTGGGGGCGTCCACAAGGACTCTGGTTCAGCTTCTGCAGCCTTCATGCCTCCATCTTGGGGCTATGGTGCCATTCACTGTCCAGAGTTTTCCTTGGGAGGAAGAGTGAGCCTGGGTGCAGCAGGTACTGTCTCCTGGAACAGCAAGCAGACTTTCTGAGAATTCAGGGGAACAGAAGGATTCACTTACTTCCTTACTTTCTTTAAGTAAGGGTGGAGAGAGCCTTGGTGGAAAAGGGGTTTGAAAAATGGCATTTAGTTCCTCTCTGGGCCTCACTTTCCCCATCTGTAAAATAGGTATAAGAGCAGCTGCCTCTCAGGATTGGGGGTGGGGTAGTGTCGAGGGCGGATGCTCCAGGGGCCCGGAGATCCGTCAACCACAGAGCTTTGCAAAATGGCACCTGGCGATTTGCCAGAAGGTGTGTCTAGAGTGACTGATCGTAAACAGGAAGTACTACCTATTGGCTGTTGAACTATTGCTATGCTGGGGGCACTTGGTAACAAGCTTAAGATTGGTGGATGCATATCGCTGTCTATGCTGATTGGCTTAGCTCCCCTATATAAGTGATGGCGATATGAAATAAAGAGGCCCCCTTTTTTGAAACCCAACCTGACAGAGGGTTGTTATTATCGCTGCTGGACAGCGATAGGGTAGGTCAGATGTGATGAGAAATATGGGAGCATCTGGGAACTATAGGTTGCCCACCCAAAGGTGGGGGCACCCTATTATTGTTGAAGGGAGCCTCTGTGTCCAGATATGCTGGGGGGGGGGTAGACCCCTGTGTTCATGGAGCTAAAGGATGAAGGAGGTGTGTCAAGTGGAGGGGGCGGGGTGAATGAGGAGGCAAATAGCTGAAAGATTTCCCCGTGACAGGGGGGAACTCTGGCCCTTGCAAGGCTTTGAGGCAGATGGAACTGCAAGGCTCGATCTCCCAGAACATGCCACCCTAGAGGAGGATGAGGGTATGTGGGTGTGTGGGGGAGAGGAGTGGAAGTGGTTACCATGGCCCTCTCCTTCACTCTTACTTAGGCAAGTGGCTGAAGGAAGCAAATGGGTGGAGGAGTGTCATATGGGAAGCAAATTGAGAAGCGGGGGGTCTTATTATTGGCCTGGTCCATTTCTGGGTCTCCCTTCAGGTTTTGGGGTAGGTTTCTCAAGCCTAGGAAATCCCACCAGCTAGTTCACCTGTGTGAACTTAGGGCAGCTATTGGGGGCTCACCTTCACCCTGAATGGTACCCAGGGACTGTGTGGTGAAGGAGCCTACCTGAGCTGGGAGCCCCCACTAGTGTAGCTGGCCATTCCTCCCCAGGAGTTCTGAGACAACTATTAGGGGGAACTGGTGGGATAGATTGGTGGGCCAGTTCTTTGGAAGAAGCAGCCCCAACAAATGTTGACTTGTGTGGAGAAGGTGTCCCTCCGGGCCCGGCCCAGGGTTGGAGGCAGGAGTGGAGGGCAGAGGAGAAGAGCCTCTTCCAACCAAGGGTTTCCTGGAGCTGACTCCCACCCCCAGTCCCCCGTCTTTGAGAGCCCCTTGCCTAGAATCTCTTAGATCCTTCTCCAGCTGCAGGCCGACTCGGTCCTTGGGGCCTTGGGGCCAGATCAGGTAGAGGAAAGAGGGAAGAGGGCCACCGGTAGGAAGGGGTTGTTGCTCCTCCAGCCTGGATCACCTCCAGGGCTCTGGATCAAGTGCTTGGTGGGGGCGGCAGGGGCAGGGCAGCGGGGGTGGGGATCAAGGAGGACCTGAGCCCAGGACACATGGCAGTCTATTCAACTTGCTTCCTGGACAGTTGGTAGAACCTGAGGTTAGGTTCTCCATCTTTCCTTCCCATCTCCTTCGCCTGGGCAGTCCCGATTCCCATCTGTGTAGCAAGGTCAGATATATCTCCGTGGTGCGTCTCCCAGATTCTAACCCATCCCAGATGCGGAAGTGGATGGAGGGCCACCAAGGGGCATGAGCCCTGCCCTTCCCCACCTAAGGATACAAGAGGGCAGTGGCAGAATGAAGAGATTGCTGCAGCTAGGGCTCCATGGACCCCAGCCCCATCTCCATCACCTGGCACTCCCCAAGTGAGAGTGTGGGGTGGGCTTGGAGACCTGGTGGGAAGTGGTACTAGTTAACACCCCCATCCTGGGATCCCAGGGCCCTGTCATTGCAAGGACAGTGTAGGGTGGGTGTGCAATGGAAAAAGGGTAATAGTTGCCTGTTTCTACCCTCTTATCCCTGGAGCATGTAGGCCCCAGGAGCAAGGAGGCTCTGGGCTGGGGTTGCTGAACAGGTGCTGTCAGTCCAGGCATCCTACTGACCAGACAAGAGTGTTGCTGGGCTCAGCTCTGGCACTTATTAGATGTGAAGAATGGCAATTTTTAAGAAGATTTTTTTTTTTATTTATTTCAGAGAGAGACAGAGAGAGATAAAGCATGAATGGCAGGGGCAGGAGGAGAGAGGGAGTCTCGGGCAGACTCTCTGCTGAGAATGGAGCCCACTAAGGGCTCAGTCGCATGACCATGAGATCATGACCCGAGCTGAAGCCAAGAGTTGGAGGTGCTTCAATGACTGTGCCACCCAGGTGCCCCAGCAATGGGCTAATTTTATTCTACTGGGATCTGGCTCAGCAGGAAACCAAAGCTGAGGAGCTCATAGTTATTCTGGGTGGATCTGACTGGGTGGAAGCCAGTCACAGGGCAGCAGGGAAGGGAAAATGCTGTGATCTTCATCCCAGGGGTGTGGGGGGTGCATTCTCAGAGAGGACCAAATTTTAGTACCTAGGCATGTATGCTCCAGGTCACTGTGTTGGAATGGAATCCAGAGCCTGTCAATGAGTCCTGGAGGTTCACTCTTGGACACTTAGGAGGAAAGGTGTCAAGGGAAAGGTCTATTAGAGGGCCAAATATAAGAATACCCCTCTCTAAAGAGAAGGGACATTGCCACCGAATTTGTTAGGCACCTCTAGAGCTGGCAAATGTGCTATTTGAGAGTGTCAAAATCAGTAACCCAAATAGAGTCCTGACATATCACCTGTCCTGAGAAGATGGAAGCAGAGAACAGACACTCTAACATAAGACCAGGGAAATGATCCAGGAAAGTAAGAGGGAAGAGTCCCGAACAATTAAAAAAATGGGCATGATGTTTTGTTTGCATCGTTCCTTCAGGAGGGCTGGCTGTGGGAGGCCACAATAAGGCTTGAGATGAGGACCAAACCAGGCCCTGACTTGTGCCTGCTTTAAAGTCTGAATAACCTAACCAAAGGTTTAGGATGGGAAAAGTTGAGTAGCACTGAGAAAGGGCCTGTGCTATGTGTTGTGCGCTTGCCTACGTGACTTCCCACATGCTTGCTAAACAAATAATTCAGTTGGGGTCATAAGTTCATGGCTGGTCCTTGATGCCCTAGTACAGCCCATAAATTACTTTCAGATTTGCTGTATCAATACAGAACACCTGTACTGGCTTCAGCCATTTGGCGTCATGAGGGCTGCTTATAGTCAAATGTGAAACTTATTATGGGAACTCATGGTTGTTTAACTAGACACAGGTGTATTGCTTCTCATATGGTAATATAACTATATATATGGCCTTAATACTTTGAATAAACTTAGCACTGTTGGACATCCTCCTCAGTGCTCCTCCTGCCCCCAACTCTTTGCTTCTCGAGTTCTTTTCTTCATCTTCTTACTCTCACGTTCCTGGTCGATTTGTCACACCAGCCGCGACAACTGACTATTTTTAAAAGCTAGCACAGGTACTAGCACCACCTCTCTTTCTAGGCTTCCCTCATTCTGAGATAGACCAGAAATCCTTGTGTTTGACTGACAGAAGGCCAATATTCTTTCTGGGGGGATTTCTGGCTTGGAGGTGACAGTGTTGACAGTGTTTCACGGTCTTCTAACACTTCTCAATAGACCAACCATAGAACTATGCAGGTTTCAGCTAATGGGAAAATTATTTCCTCTCCTAATAAAAACAGCTTAATTTTTTGATCATAAAAATGACATATTTTATAAAGTATTGTTTAATAAAAATAGCAATCTGTGAAAAATGTTGATACTGTCTTCCCCCTTCTGCTTTTCTCTAAAATAATAATCAAAACACACCCCCAAATATTTGTGTGTATATCTAGTAGGATTTTGGGAATATAGAGAAAAATGTAGAAAAGTATACAAATTTTTAATATAGGTTACCTATGGTAGGGTGGAGGTAATGTCATGGAAGGGAGGAAGATAGTGAAAAAAATGGTAAGGTAAAAAAGCCACATTAAAAAAGAAACATATGGAGGGAGGAGTTAAGATGGCGGAGAAGTAGCAGGCTGAGACTACTTCAGCTAGCAGGATATCCACTAGATAGCTTATCTAAAGATTGCAAACACCTGAAAATCCATCGGCAGATCGAAGAGAAGAAGAACAGAACAATTCTGGAAACAGAAAAACAACCACTTTCTGAAAGGTAGGACCGGCGGAGAAGTGAATCGGAAGCGACGGGAAGATAGACCCCGGGGGGAGGGGCCGGCTCCCGGCAAGCGGCGGAGCAACAGCCCACAAAATCAGGACTTTTAAAAGTCTGTTCCGCTGAGGGACATCGCTCCAGTGG
>NC_081575.1:65640694-65642068 GCF_022355385.1 Mustela nigripes | reverse complement strand
GAATCCATCAAAATCCTTGAGGAGAACACAGGCAGCAACCTCTTCGACCTCAAGGATTTTGATGGATTCCTTTCTCACATTGAGGTCCTTCATCCATTTTGAGTCTATTTTTGTGTGTGGTGTAAGGAAACGGTCCAATTTCATTTTTCTGCATGTGGCTGTCCAATTTTCCCAGCACCATTTATTGAAGAGGCTGTCGTTTTTTCCTTGGATATTCTTTCCTGCTTTGTCGAAGATTAGTTGACTGTAGAGTTGAGGGTCTATTTCTGGGCTCTCTATTCTGTTCCATTGATCTATGTGTCTGTTTTTGTACCAGTACTATGCTGTCTTGATGATGACAGCTTTGTAATAGAGCTTGAAGTCCGGAATTGTGATGCCACCAACGTTGGCTTTCTTTTTCAATATCCCTTTGGCTATTCGAGGTCTTTTCTGGTTCCATATAAATTTTAGAATACATTACTATTTTTAAAGGTTTTATTTAAATTCCAGTTAGTTAACATACTGTGTAATATTAGTTTCAGGACAATTGGTTGATTCATCATTTCCATACCACTCGTGATGTTCATCACTCTAAGTGCATTCTTTAATCCCATCACCTATTTAACCCAGCCCACACCCACCTCCCCTCTGATAACCATCAGTTTTTTTCCTCTGTAGTTAAGAGTCTAAAAAAAAAAAGAGTCTATTTCTCGGTTTTCCTCTCTCTTTCTTTCTCTGTATCTTTGCTTTTCTTAAATTACACATGAGTGAAATCATATGTATTTGTCTTTGACTGACTTATTTCACTTTGCAGAGTATTCTCTAACTTCAAGGACATCATTACAAAAGGTAAGATTTCATTCTTCTTTATGACTGAGTAATATTCCACTGTATTTATATACACTGTATCTCTCTCTTTTTTAGATTAAACCGGTGGGTTTTCTTATAAAATGTAACAATTCTATGAAAACTCAGTAGTATTGTAGTAAGTATTATGTTCTATTAAAGTCTTTCAGAGCTTTGGGCAGACAGCATATTAAGGCATCAAATATAAACAAACTCTTTTTAGGATCTAAACTGCCAGTTGTCACCAATTTTCACCCAAAATGGCTTTTTTTCCCCCCTACTGCAGTTAAAGAGCCATTGCTGGTCAGATGAAGAGGGAATGTTTGCTTCTCCATTGAAGGTGTTAATAAAAGTAAATATAAATGGCAGCCACATAAATCTGGATGACATTGCATCCAAGCCAAGGACAATAGGAGTAACTTAAAAACTCATGTGCAGGGCGCCTGGGTGGCTCAGTGGTTAAGCCGCTGCCTTCAGCTCAGGTCATGATCTCGGGGTCCTGGGATCGAGTCCCGCATCGGGCTCTCTGCTCAGCAGGGAGCCTGCTAT
>NC_081575.1:65636123-65640594 GCF_022355385.1 Mustela nigripes | reverse complement strand
GCCCAGGTCATGATCTCGGGGTCCTGGGATCGAGTCCCGCATCGGGCTCTCTGCTCAGCAGGGAGCCTGCTTCCTCCTCTCTATCTCTCTCTGCCTGCCTCTCTGCCTACTTGTGATTTCTCTCTGTCAAATAAATAAATAAAATCTTAAAAAAAAAACTCATGTGCATTTAGTTAAGCAAATCCTGTTTTGTTCTTTGGAGTTATGTGAGGCAGCAATACTAGCTAGCTAGTATCTAATAATGTACTTTTGTAGCATAAACACAGCTAAACGCATATGGTAAACACTGACAGCATCACTACCTGCTCTAACTTCTTCAGAATTTACCTCTAAGTCTAGCATGCTGACTATAATCCTATACTTTTCAAAGTTTTAATTATTTGACAGTTAAGGCATTAGAAAGTTTTAAAGCTATATGTTTTTAAAAAGATTTTATTTATTTATTTATTTGACAGAGAGAGATCACAAGTAGGCAGAGAGGCAGGCGGGGGTGGTGTGGGAAGCAGGCTCCCTACTGAGCAGAGAGCCCAATGCAGGGCTTGATCCCAGGACCCTGAGGTCATGACCTGAGCCGGAGGCAGGTGAGCCACCCAGGTGCCCCTAAAGCTATATCTTAATATATAAAAGCATTCTCTTCAGTCAGTATACTGCTTTCTAGAATACATTGTGCAAATAATCTTATGTAGTGTTATTAAAAATTATGGAATTTCTCTTATTAAAGTCTAAATCATCAGTAATGGGGGAAGTACAGTATAAAATAGTACATATGAAGCCACAATGCTCAGTTATAGTTTAAACTAGAAATTACTAACTACACATAGCTGCTTCATTTTTGGTTTCACATTTTGGCGCTTAGTTCATTTTTATTTACAACTGGTACCTGCTGAGAGAAAAGAAGGATATTTTAAGCTATGTATATTTTGTGGTGGATGTGTAATGTCTTCTAATTTATCCCTAGTTGCTTTAAAAATAATTTTCATTGGTTTTCAACTATAAGTCAGCATGATGGCCAAGATAGTATATACCACATCTTCTTTATCTATCCATCAGTCAATGGGCATTTGGGCTGTTTCCATAATTTGGCTATTGCTGCTATAATTTGGATAATTTGGATAATGCTGCTATAAACATTTGGGATGTTTGTATCACTTTGAACTTATTACTATTTTTTTAAATAAAAGTAAACTCTACTCCTAATGTGGGGCTCAAACACAACCTTGAGATCAAGAGTTGCATGCTCTACCAACTGAGCCAGATGCCCCTTGATATATTACTCTTAATTAACCCCCCTAGTTTACATTAGGTTCAATATTATTTCATTTAAAATTTTCTTGATATTTGTATAGGGTTCACATTATTATTTTCTCAAATTATTGAAATAACTCTTCAGTGAAGTAATCTAGCCTGAATGGAGTTTTCTTTGCAAAAAGGTTGTTAACTACAAGCTTGATTTTTAAAATTGTATATAGGGCTATTCTGTTTATGCATTTCTTCCTGATTTATTGTAGTAGGTAGAATTCTAAGATGATTCCCAAGATTCTTCTTTCCAGTATACATGCCCTATATAATCCCCTTCCCTTAAGTGTGGGAGAGACTTGTGCATATGATGTGACAGTCACTACCTTGATTAGTTTATATTATATTGCAAAGGTGATGGGAGAGTCACTCTTGTGATGATATTCTGTCTTAGCGGAGCTGGAGACAGATATTATGCTGGTTTTGAAGAAATAAGGTGTCTTGTGAGAGGCAATATGGCTAAGAGGTGAGGTTAGCCTCTAGTTGCTGAGAGTCAGCTCCAACCAAGAGCCAGCAAGAAAATAAAACCCCAGTTTTACAATGGCAAAGAAATGAAATCTGCCAACAACTGGTGAGTTTGGAAGAGACCTCAAGCTCCAGATGAGATCATATTGAAACAATAAGCTTTAATTATTTGTGTCTTTGAAAGAATCTGTCTACTTTTAAAAGGATTTATTTGAGAGAGAGAGAGAGAGAGAGAGATGTGGGAGAAGCAGAAGGGGAGGGAGAAGGATGGAGGAAAGAATCTCAAGCAGCCTCCTTCACTCAATGTGAGGCTGAATCCCACCCTCATATCATTACCTGAGCCAAACGCTCAACCAACTGAGCCACCCACATGACCCGGAATTTGTCTATTTCATCTAAATTGTTGAATTCATTGTCAAAGTTATTCATAATGTTCCCTTTTATCCTTCCAACACTTGCAGAACATTTAATGACATTATCACTCTCATCCTGATATTAGTGATTTGTTTCTTTTTGATCTTTGAGTTACTTAGAAGTATGATATTAACTGTCAAATATTTGTGTATATTCCAGAAATCTTCTGTTATTGATTCCTAATTTAATTTCATTTTGGTCAGAGAATGTGCTTTGTATGATTTGAACCTTTTAAAACTTTTTGAGACAGGGGAGCCTGGGTAGCTCAGTTGGTTAAGCATCCAACTCTTAATTTCAGCTCAGGTCATGATCTCAGCATTATGAGATTCAGCCCTGCAACGTATGGGCTTGCATAGGCATGGAGACTGCCTAAGATTCTCTCTCTCCCTGCTCCCCAACTCTCTAAATGAATTTAAATATTAAGTTGGTCAGATTTCTGAAAGAGCCAAATAAACATCAGGCAGAAACATAAAAAATAAAATGAAATAAAATAAAATAGTACTGAGTAAATAGTAAGCAAAATATGTGTCCATTAAAAAAATAAAATTTATTAAGACTTGATTTGCTCATTTTGATATGTGTATAGTGTTATTTCATTGTAGTTCTAATTTGCATTTTTTTGGTAGCTAGTAATGTTGAATATATTTCATGTGCTATCTATATATATGTAATGGTGAATATATTTCATATGCTATCTATATATTTTCTTTGATATATATATATATATAATATAGAGAGAGATAGATGTATATGATGTTGAATATATTTCTTTTGCTATCTATATATCTTCTTTGATAAAGTATCTCTTCATGCCTTTTGTGCATCTTCTAATTGGACTATTTGCTTTATTACTGTTGAGTTCTTTATATAGTCCAGATACTAGTCCTTAGTTGGATTTGTGATTTGCAAATATATTCTCTCAATCTGTAGCTTGTCTTTTCAACTTCTCAACAAGATTCTACATAAAGCAAAAGTTTTCAATTTGGATGAAATACAACTTATCAAGCTTTTTGTTTTATAGATCATGATTTTTTTGTGTAAAAAAGTTCCCCCAACTTTATTGAGATATAACTGACCTATAACATTGTGTAAGTTTAAGGTATACAATGTGATTATTTGATACACACATATATATTGTGAAATGATTAGCACAATAGGGTTAGTTAATACCCCCATCACCTCACATAATTACCATTTTCTTTTTGTAGTGAGAACATTTAAGGTCTCTCTTAGCAACTTTTGAGTTTCTAAATATCTCCATAACATAATATGAAAATATTTTTAACAAAAAATCACTCATTGTACAGAGTCTTCAATAAATGGTGCTGAGAGAACTAGATATCCACATGCAAAAGTATGAAGTTGGGCCCTTCCCTAACAACATATGCAAAAATGTACTCAAGATCCTCCTTTCAGGGTGTCTGGGTGGTTCAGTTGGTTAAGAATCTGTCTTTGGCTCAGGTCATGATCCCAGGGTCCTGGGATCGAGCCCAGCAGTCAGGGTCTCTGCTCAATGATGAGTTGGCTTCTCCCTCTCCCCACCCCCTGCTGTTCATACTCGCTCCCTCTCTCTCTCTTTCTCTTAATCACGCTCTCTCAAATAAATAAAATCTCTAAAAAGTCCTGCTTTCAATTTTTTTGGATATATACCCAGAGGTGAGATTGTTGGATTATATAATTCTTTTTTTATATTCCAAAGCAGCTACACCATTTTACATTCACATCAACAATACAGAAAGTTTACAATTTCTCCATTTCCTCACCCACACTTGTTATTTTTGTTTTTTTTAATAGTAACTATCTTAATGGGTGTGAGGTGTACTCACTGCAGTTTGGTTTGTATTAATGATTACTGATGTTGAACATTTTTTTCATGTGCTTACTGGCCATTTGCATATAAAATGTAAAAAACATCTGAGCATCAAAGAAAGTAATCAGGAGAGTGAAAAAGTGATCTATGGAATGGGAGAAAATATTTATGAATCATATATTTGATAGGGGTTAATATCCAGAATATATAAAGAACACCTACAACTCAACAACAAAACCCACCTAAACAGCCCAGTTTAAAAATGGTCAAAGGAGGTCGAAGAGGTTGCTGCCCGTGTTCTCCTCAAGGATTTTGATGGATTCCTTTTGCACATTGAGGTCCTTCATCCATTTTGAGTCTATTTTTGAGTGTGGTGTAAGGGAATGGTCCAATTTCATTTTTCTGCATGTGGCTGTCCAATTTTCCCAGCACCATTTATTGAAAAGGCTGTCTTTTTTCCATTGGACATTCTTTCCTGCTTTGTCG
>NC_081575.1:65617319-65636023 GCF_022355385.1 Mustela nigripes | reverse complement strand
GGGGGGGGGTGGGATTATGGACATTGGGGAGGGTATGTGATTTGGTGAGTGCTGTGAAGTGTGTAAACCTGGTGATTCACAGACCTGTACCCCTGGGGATAAAAATATATGTTCATAAAAAATAAAAAATTTAAAAAAATGGTCAAAGGACTTGGTAGACATTCTCCAAAGAAGATATACAAATGGCCCAAAAGCATATGCACATCCTTGTGCACAGTTGGAGGGAACATGCAGCCACTGTGGAAACAGTATGGAAATTCCCCTAAAAAATAAAAAAAAATAATAATAATTACCAGGTGGTTCAGCAATTTGAAATCTGAGGATGTATCCACAAGAATTGAAAACAGAATCAGAGAGATATTTTACACCCATATTCATAGTCAAGAAGTGGAAGAAACCCAAATATCCATCAATGGATGAATAAATAAACAAAATGTGATATGTACATAAAATAGGGTATCACACACCCTTGAAGGAAATCCTGTCACATGGTACAATATGAATGAATCTTGAGGACATTAAAAAAGACAAATATTGTATGATCCCACTTATGTGAGGTATCTAAAGTGCTCAAGCTCTTGTAAACAAAACTAGAATGGTGGTTGGTGGGAGCTGGGAAAACAAGAAATGAGGAGTTGTTCACTGGGTAAGGAGTTTCAATTTTTCAGGATGAAAATGTTCTAGAGAACTTGCACGACAATGTGAATATGGTTAGTATACTACTGAATTGTGCACTTTAAAATGTTTAAGAAGGCAAATTTTATGGTTTTTTTTTTTACCATGATTAAAAAACATCCTAATACTTTCAAGTATTATGGGTGAGTCACATCTCACATAATTACAATTTTGTCATTTTGTCTAGTTACAGCATTAAAATTGTACTTAATAGCAACTCTTTGTCCAATATCTCTCCATTTCTCCCACCCTTAGTCCCTGGCAATTGCTATTCTACTATCTTTTTCTATGAGCTCAGTGTTTTTAGATTCCACATGAGTGTGATCACAGTAATTGTCTTTCTCTGTCTGACTTACTTCACGTAGTGTAATGCCCTCAAATTTCACCCATGTTATCAAAAATGGCATGATTTTCTTCTTTCCCATGGCCTAATAATAGTCTATTATGTGGAATTCAATATATCACATCTTCTTTATCATTCATTTTTAGACAGACACTTAGGTTGTTTCCATATTTGGGCTGTTGTGAATAATGGTGTAATGGACATGTGAGCGCAGATATCTCTTTGAGATATCCTTAGGATATCGTTACCTTGGGATATATACCTAGAAGTGAGATTGCTGGATCATATGGTAGTTCTTTTTTAAATTAACATATAATGTATTGTTTGTTTCAGTGATAGGGGTCTGTGATTCATCAGTCTTAAAATAGCACATGCCCTCCCCAGTGTCCATCACCCAGCCACCCCATCCCTCCCACCCCCCTCTGCTCCAGCAACCCTCAGTTTGTTTCCTGAGATTAAGAGTCTCTTATAATTTGTCTTCCTCTATGGTTTCATCTTGTTTCATTTTCCCTCCCTTCCCCTATGATCCTGTCTTGTTTCTCAAATTCATCATATCAGTGAGATCTTATGAAAATTTTCTTTCTCTGATTGACTTATTTTGCTTAGCTTAATACCCTCTAGTTCCATCTATGCCATTGCAGATGGCAAGATTTTATTTTTAGATGGCTGCATAGTATTCCATCATACATATATACCTCATCCTCTTTATCCATTAATCTCTTGATGGACATCTAGGTTCTTTCCATACTTTGGATAGTGTGGACATTCATTTGGGTGCACATGTGCCTTCAGATCACTACATTTGTACGTGTAGGGTAAATACCCAGTAGTGTGATTGCTGGGTCATAGGGTCGCTCTATTTTCAATTTTTTGAGGAACCTCCATACTATTTTCCAGAGTGGCTGCACCAGCTTGCATTCCCACCAAGAGTGTAGGAGGGTTCCCCTTTCTCCACATCCTCACCAACACCTGTTGTTTCCTGACTGCTTAATTTTAGCCATTCTGACTGGTGTGAGGTGGTATATCACTGTGATTTTAATTTGTATTTCCTTGATGTCGAGTGATGTGGAGCACTTTTTCATGTATCTGTTGGCCATTTGGAGGTCTTCTTTGAAAAAATGTCTGTTTGTGTCCTCCGCCCATATCTTGATTGGATTATTTGTTCTTTGGGTGTTAAGTTTGATACGTTTTTTTATAGATTTTGGATACTAGCCTTTTATTTGGTATGTCATTTGCCAAGTATCTTTTCCCATTCTGTCGGTTATCTTTTGGTTTTCTTGACTGTTTCCTTTGCCGTGCAAAGCTTTTGATCTTGATGAAGCCCCAATAGTTCATTTTTGCCCTTACTTCCCTTGCCTTTGGCAATGTTTCTAGGATGAAGTTGCTGAGGTTGAAGAGGTTGCTGCCTATGTTCTCCTTAAGGATTTTGATGGATTCCTGTCTCACATTGAGGTCTTTCATCCATTTTGAGTCTACTTTTGTGTGTGGTGTAAGGAAATGGTCCAGTTTCATTCTTCTGCACATGACTGGCCAATTTTCTCAACAACATTTGTGGAAGAAACTGTCTTTTTTTCCACTGGACTTCTTTCCTGCTTTGTCAAAGATTAGTTGACCATAGAGTTGAGTGTCCATTTCTGGGCTCTTTATTCTGTTCCATTGATCTATGGGTGTGTTTCGTGCCAGTACCATACTGTTTTAATGATTACAGCTTAGTAATAGAGCTTAAAATCTGGAATTGTGATGCCTCCAACTTTGGTTTCCTTTTTCAACATTCCTCTGGCTATTTGGGGTCTTTTATGGTTCCATATACATTTTAGGATGATTTGTTCATTTCTTTGAAAAAAGTTGATGGTATTTTGATAGAGATTGCATTAAGTATGTAGACTGCTCTAGGTAGCATAGACATTTTCAAAATATTTGTTCTTCCAATCCATGAGCATGGAATGTTTTTCCATTTCTTTGTGTCTTCCTCAATTTCTTTCATGAGTACTCTATAATTTGCTGAATACAAATTCTTTGCCTCTTTGGTTAGATTTATTCCTAGGTATCTTATGGTTTTGGGTGCAATTCTAAGTTGGATCAACTCCTTAATTTCCCTTTCTTCTGTCTTGTTGTTGGTGTATAGAAATGCAACTGATTTATGTGCATTGATTTGTGCACTTTACCAAATTCCTGTATGAGTTCTAGCAGTTTTGGAGTGGAGTCTTTTGGGTTTTCCACATAAAGTATCATATCACCTGCAAAAAGTGAAATTTTGACTTCTTCTTTGCCAATTTGGATGCCTTTTATTTCTTTTTGTTGTCTGATTGGTGAGGCTAGGACTTCTAGTACGATGTTGAATAGCAGTGGTGATAGTGGACATCCCTGCCATGTTCCTGACCTTAGGGGGAAAAGCTCTCAGTTTTTCCCCAGTGAGAATGATATTTGCTGTGGGGTTTTTGTAGATGGCTTTGATGATATCGAGGTATGTACCATCTATCTCTACAATTTGAAGAGTTTTGATCAAGAAAGGATGCTGTACTTTGTCAAATGCTTTTTCAGTGTCTATTGAAAGTATCATATAGTTCTTGTTCTTTCTTTTATTAATGTATTGTATCACATTGATTGATTTGTGGATGTTGAACCAACCTTGCAGCCCAGGAATAAATCCCACTTGGTTGTGGTGAATTATACCTTCAATGTACTGTTGGATCCTATTGGCTAGTATTTTGGTGAGAATTTTTGCATCTGTGTTCCTCAACGGTATTGGTCTATAATTCTCGTTGGTGGGGTATTTGTCTGGTTTTGGGATCAAGGTAATGCTGGCCTCATAAAATGAGTTTGGAAGTTTTCCTTCCATTTCTATTTTTTGGAACAGTTTCAGGAGAATAGGTATTTATTTTTCTTTAAGATTTTATTTATTTATTTAACAGACAGAGATCACAAGTAGGCAGAGAGGCAGGCAGGAGTGGGGGGAAGCAGGCTCGCTGCTGATGTGGGGCTCAATCCCAGGACACTGGGATCATGACGTGAGCTGAAGGCAGAGGCTTAACCCACTGAGCCACCTGGGCACCCCTTAATTCTTCTTTAAATGTTTGGTAGAATTCCCCTGGGAAACTGTCTGGCCCTGGGCTCTTGCTTTTATGTAGATTTTTGATGACTGCCTCAATCTCCTCACTGGTTATGGCTCTGTTCAGGTTTTTTAGTTCTTCCTGGTTAAGTTTTGGTAGTTTATACATCTCTAGGAATGCATCCATTTCTTCCATATTGTCGAATTTGGTGGCATATAGGTCTTCATAATATGTTCTTATAATTGTATTTCTTTGGTATTGATTGTGATCTCTCCTCTTTCATTCGTGATTTTATTAATTTGGGTCCTTTCTCTTTTCTTCTTGATAAGTCTGGCCAGGGGTTTATTAATCTTATTAATTTTTTCAAAGATCCAGCTCCTAGTTGCATTGAACTGTTCAACTGTTCTTTTGGTTTCTATTTCATTGATTTATGCTTTGAGCTCCATTATTTCTCTTCTCCTGCTGGGTTTGGGCTTTATTTACTGTTCTTTCTCCAGATCCTTTAAGTGTAGGGTTAGGTTGTGTATTTAAGACCTTTCTCGTTTCTTGAGAAAGGCTTGTATTTGTATACACTATCCTCTCAGGACTGCCTTTGCTGCATCCCAAAGATTTTGAACAATTGTGTTTTCATTTTCATTTGTTTCCATGAATTTTTAAATATTCTTCCTTAATTTCCTGGATGACCCATTCATTCTTTAGCAGGATTCTCTTTAGCCTCCATATATTTGAGTTCTTTCCAGCTTTCCTCTTGTGGATGAGTTCTAGTCTCAAAGCACTGTGGTCTGAAAATATGGAAGGAATGATCCTAGTCTTTTGGTTACCAGTTGAGACCTGATTTGTAACCCAGGATGTGATCTATTCTGGAAAATCTTCCATGTGCACTAGAGAAGAATGTGTGCTCTGTTGCTTTGGGGTGGAATGTTCTGAATATATCTGTGATGTCTATCTGACCAGTGTGTCATTTAAAGCCTTTTTTACCTTGTTGATCTTTTGCTTTGTGATGATCTGTCCATTTCAGTGAGGGAGTTATTAAATTCCCCTATTATTATTATTATGTTATTGTCATTGTGTTTCTTTGATTTCTTTTATTAATTGACTTATATAATTGGCTCCTCTCATGGTAGGGACATAGATATTTAAAATTGTTAAATCTTCCTGTTGGACAAACGCTTTAAGTATGATACAGTGTTCTTCCTCATCTCTTATTATAGTCTTTGGCTTAAAATATAATTTGTCTGATATAAGGATTGCCACCCCAGCTTTCTTTTGATGTCCATTAGCATGGTAAATTGTTTTCCTCGCCTTCACTTTAAGGCTGGAAGCATCTTTGGGTCTAAATTGAGTTTCTTTCATACAACATATCAATGGGTCTTGTTGTTTTTTTTAATCCATTCTGATACCCTGTGTCTTTTGACTGGGCATTAAGCCCATTTACATTCAGGGTAACTACTGAGATATATGAATTTAGTGTCATTGTATTGCCTGTAAAGTGACTGTTACTGTATATTGTCTCTGTTCCTTTCTAGTCTGTTACTTTTAGGTTTTCTCTTTCGTTAGAGGACCCCTTTCAATATTTCCTGTAGGGCTGATTTGGTGCTTGCAAATTCTTTTAGTTTTTGTTTGTCCTGGAAATCTTTTATGTTCCCTTCTATTTTAAATGACAACCTCACTGTATATAGTATTCTTGTCTGCATATTTTTCTCATTTAGTTCTCTGACTATATCATGCCAGTCCTTTCTGGACCACCAGGTCTCTGTGGATAGGTCTGCTGCCAATCTAATATTTCTACCATTTCAGGTTACAGACCTTTTGTCCTGAGCTGCTTTCTGGATTTTCCCTTTGCCTCTGAGACTTATAAGTTTTACTATTAGATGACAGGGTGTTGACCCATTTTCATTGATTTTGAGGGGGCTTCTCTGTACTGTCTGGATTTTGATTCTTGTTTCTGTCCCAAATTAAGGAAGTTCTCTGCTATAATTTGCTCCAATGTACCGTCTGTCCCTCTCTCTTTCTTCTTCTCAGATCTGAATTAGTCTAATACAGTTTCATCTTATGATATCACTTATCTCTCAAATTCTCTCTTCATGATCGAGTAGTTGCTTATCTCTCTTTTTCTCAGCTTCTTTATTCTCCATCATTTGGTCTTCTATATCACTAGTTTTCTCTTCTGCCTCATTTTTCCTAGGAGTAAGAACCTCCATTTTTTTTTTTTTTAGATTTTTTATTCATTTATCAGAGAGGAAGGGGGAGAGAGAAAGCACAGGCAGACAGAATGGCAGGCAGAGGCAGAGGGAGAAGCAGGCTCCCCGCTGAGCAAGGAGCCCGATGTGGGACTCGATCCCAGGACGCTGGGATCATGACCTGAGCCGAAGGCAGCTGCTCAACCAACTGAGCCACCCAGGCGTCCCACCTCCATTCTTTATTACACCTCATTAATAGCTTTTTTAAAAATTTCAACTTGTTTAGATTTTAGTTCTTTTATTTCTCCAGAAAGGGATTTTATTTCCTGAGAAAGGGATTCTCTAGTATCTTCTATGCTTTTTTCAAGCCCAGCTAGCATCTTGATAACCATCATTCTGAACTCTGATATTACTAATGTCCATATTGATTAGGTCCCTAGTAGTCGGTACTGCCTCTTGTGTGTGTGTGTGTGTGTATACATACATATATATACATATATATATATATACACACATTTATACATGTATACATTTATACATATACATTTATATTTATATATATACATTTCATCCAGAGAAGAACAGATGAATGAAAGAACAAAATAATAAAGTATAGCAACAACCCCAGAAAAATATATACTACCTAAATCACAAGAGACCTGAAATCAGGGGCAGTAGAAAGGAAAAAAAAATATGATTAGGCTAGTGAATAAAATGGCCACACACTTGATTTTGGGTGTATTTTGGCCTTTTAGAAGAAACTGCCTCTCCAAATTTTAAACAATGAAAAACTTATGTATATACAAGAATGAGGATAAACACAATGAAGGGATGAAATATGACTGTAAAGATGAAAATTAAAGAAAAGAATTAAAAAAGGAATTGATAAGAAGTTGATTGAAAAAAGAAAAAAAAAAGGAGAGAATGTGGTCAGCATGGAGACTAGAACAAAGCCATATGCTAGATTTAGGGTATATTTTGATCTGTTAGAAGAAATGGTATCCCAAAATTTTAAAGAAAGAAAAAGTTATATGTATACAAAAAATAAGGTTAAATACAATGAGGGGATAGAATATGACTTTAAACATGAAAATTAAAAAAAGATTTTAAAAGCTATTGATAAGACAAAATAGGTAAAATAGAAAAGAAAAAAATTTTAAAAATAGAAAAAGAAAAAAATAATAAAAATTTTAAAAATTTAAATTTGAAAGACTAAAGAATCATGGGGGAAAAGCCAGGAATTTTATGTGTTGTATTACCCCAGCGCTGGAGTTTTGCAGTTCTCATTGATCGGTAAACTTGGTCTTGGCTGGATGTTCCTGCTGATCTTCTGGGGGAGGGGCCTATTGCAGTGATTCTCAAGTGTCTTTGCCCCAGGCGGAATTGCACCACCCTTGCTAGGGGCCAGGGTAAGTAATCTGCTTGGGTTTGCTCTCTGTAGCTTTTGTTCCCTGAAAGCTTTCTGTATGACTTTGGAGGACGAGAATGAAAATGGTGGCCTCCCACTTTCTGGCCCAGAAGATTTGAGAACTCAGGCTCTGCTTCTCAGTGAGCCCTCAGAGAAAAACAATCAATCCTTCCTGTTTCCTTGGTCTCTGGCTGCACTCCAGGCTCCCCCAGCATATGACCTAGCATTTCTTTCTCTGGCACATGGCCCCATTTAGAATCTCCAAATCCAGCAAGTTTCTGCAGTATGCTCCCATGCTGCTCCTCCTGGTGGAGGAAGGGTTGTATCTCCCCAGATCTACCACTGTGTGAGTCCCTGTTTGGAGTAGTGGAGCAACTTTGCCACAGATCATGTTTTATAGCAACTCTGAGCTGATAGCCCACTCCTTGGCTTCGTCTTTGCAGCCATCTTCCTCACTCTGATACCTGGGAGCTCTGCCACACTCAGACACCCCTTGTCTTTCTCTGATCTTGAGGATCTCAGGAGAGACCACACTGACGCAGCAAGGATTACACCCTCCACTTAGCACCTGGAATGATGTCCCTCCGTGGAGCAGACTTTTAAAAGTTCTGATTTTGTGCTCTGTGGTTCTCTCACTTGCCAGGAGCTGGCATCTTCCCCTGTGGTCTATCTTCCTGCATATCACCTCAGATTCACTTCTCCGCATATCCTACCTTCCAGAAAGTGGCTGCTTTTCTGTTCATAGAATTGCTGCTATTCTCTTTGATCTCCTGCTGAGTTTGTAGGTGTACCAAGTGGCCTGATAACTATCTAGTTGAATTCCTGGAGCCAGATGAAATTTAGGTCTCCTACTCCTCTACCATCTTACCCCTCCCCTGGTAGTTCTATTTCTACTTTTCTGAGGAACCTTTGTGCTCTTTTCTATAGTGGCTGCATTGATTTACATTCCTCCCAACAGTGCACAAGGGTTCCCTTTTCTCCACATATTATTTAGCACTTCTTATCTCGTGTTTTTAGCAAAAACCATTCTAACAGGTGTTAGATATCTCACTGTGGCTTTGATTTGCATTTCCCTGATGATGGGTGATATTGAGCATCTTTTCCTGGGTCTATGTCCTCTTCTAGGATTTTTATGGCTTCAGGTCTCATATTTAAGACTTTAGTTACTTTTGAATTTATTTTTGTCTATAGTATAAGAAAGTAGTCCAGTTTTATTCTTTTGCATGTTGCTGTCTAGTTTTTCCAACACCATTTGTTGACTATACTCTCTTTTCCCCATTAGATATTCATTCCTGCTTTGTCAAAGATTGATTGACCATACAGTTGTGGGTTCATTTCTGGGTTTTCTATTCTGTTCCATTGATCTATGTGTCTATTTGTGTGCCAGTACCATACTGTTTTGATCACGACAGCTTTGTAATATAACTTGAAATCCAGAATTATAATGCCTCTAGTTTTGCTTTGTTTTTTCAAGATTGCTTTGGCTCTTCAGGTTCTTTTGTAGTTACATACAAATTTTACAAGTGTTTGTTCTAGCTCCATGAAAAGTGTTGTTGGTATTTTTAGGGATTGCTTTAAATGTGTACTTTGCTTTGGGTAGTATAGACATTTTAACAATATTTTTTTTCCTTCCAATCAATGAACATAGAATGTCTTTCCATTTTTTTGTATTATCTTCAATTTCTTTCATGAACATTTTATAGTTTTCAGAGCACAAGTCTTTCACCTCTTTGGTCAGGTTTACTCGTAAGTATGTTATGCTTTTTGGTGCAATTGTAAATGGGGTTGATTCCTTAATTTTTCTTTCTGCTGCTTTAGTATTGGTGTATAGATATGGAACAGATTTCTGTACATTGACTTTACTGAATTCATTTATCAGTTTTAGCAGTTTTGGTGGAGTGTTTCAGGTTTTCTATGTATGGGATTATGTCATCTGCAAACAGTGCAAGTTTTACTTGTTTCTTGCTGATTTGGATGCATTTTATTTCTTTTTGTTGTCTGATTGTTGGGGTTAGGACTTGCAGTACTTTGTTGAATGAAAGTGGTGAGAGTCAATTTTCCTGTCTTGTTGCTGACCCTTGAGGAAAAGTCCCAAGTTCTTCCACATTGAAGATGATATTAGCTGTGGATTTTCATAGATGGCCTTTATTATGTTGAGGTATGGTCCCTCTAACCCTTCTTTGTTGAGGGTTTTTATTATGAATTGATGTTGTTCTTTGTCAAATGCTTTTTCTGCACCTATTGAGAGGATAATATGGTTCTCGTGCTTTCTTGCATTAATGTGGTGTATTACGTTGATTAATTTGCAAATATTGAACCACCCTTGCAACACAGGAATAAATCCCAGTTGATCATAGTGAATGATTCTTTTAATATGTTGTTGGATTTGATTTGCTAGTATTATATTGAGAATTTTTGCCTCTATGTTTATTGGGGATGTTGGCCTGCACTTCCTTTTTAATGGAGTCTATCTGGTTTTGGTATCAGGGTAATACTGGTCTCATAGAATAAATTTGGAAGTTTTCCTTCCTTTTCTATTTTTTGGAATCGTTTGAGAAGAAAAGGCATTAACTATTCTTTAAATATTTGTTAGAATTCCCCTGTGAAGCCATCTAGCCCTGGACTTTTGTTTGTTGGGAGATTTTTGATTACTAATTCAATTTCTTTGGTGGTTATTGGTCTGTCCAAGTTTCTGTTTCTTTCTCTTTCAGTTTTGGTAGTTTATATGTTTCTAGGAATTTATCCATTTCTTCCAGGTTGTCCAATTTGTTGGCATATAGTTTTTTAAATAATATTCTATTATAATTGTATGGATTTCTATGGTGTTGGTTTTTCTTTCTCCCTTCTAATGTGAATTATTTATTTGGGTCCTCTTTTCCTTTTAATAAGTATGGTTAGAGGTTTATCAATTTTACTGATTTTTTTCAAAGTACCAGTTCTTGGTTTCATTTATCTGTTCTAATGGGTTATTTTAGTTTTCATATCATTTATTTCTGCTCTAATCATTATTTTCTTCCTTCTGTTGGCTTTAGGATTCATTTGTGTTCTTTTTCTATCTCTTTGGGTGTAAGGTTAGGTTGTTTATTGGAGTTTTTTTCTTGCTTCTTGAAGTAGGCCTGTATTGCTATATACTTCCCTCTTATAATCTTTTTTGCTGCATCCCAAGGGTTTTGTATCACTGTGTTTTCATTTTCATTTGTATACATGTATTTTTCAAAAGACTGATTGATTGATTGATGAGAGAGAGAGAAACATGAGCAGGGACAGAGGGAAAGACAGAAGCAGACTATCCTGCTGAGTAGGGAACCTGATGCAGGCTCAATCCCAGGACCCTGGGATCATGACCTGAGCCAAAGGCAGACACTTAACCAACTGAGCCACCCAGGTGACCCTGTTTATATGTATATTTAAATTTCTTCTTTGATTTCATGGTTGTCCCATTAATTGTTCAGTAGTATGTGTTTTAACTTCCATGTATTTGTGGTCTTTCTAGATATTTTTCTTGTGGTTGTCTTCTAGTTTTATGGCATTTTGGCCAGAGAAGGTACATTGTATGATTTCAATCTTTCTTATCTGTTGAGGCTTATTTTATGACCTACCTTGTGATCCATCCTGGAGAATGTCCCATGTTCACTTGGAATGAATGCATATTCTCCTGTTTTAAGATTAAATGTTTTGACTACATTAGTTAAGTCCATCTAGTTCAGTGTGTCATTCAAAGCCATTATTTGCTTGTTGATTTTCTGTTTAGATCATCTGTCTATTTATATAAGTGAGATATTAAAGTCCCCACTATTATTGTATTATTATTAATTTATTACTTCATGTTTGTCAGTAATTGTTTTAGGGGCTTCTATTTTAGAAGCATAAATATTTACAATTATTAGATCTTCTTGCTGAATTGTCCCCTTTATGATTACTTACTTCCCTATTTTGCCTCTTATTACAGTCTTTGTTTTAGAGTCTGTTTCATCCAATATAAATATTGCTATTCTGGCTTTGTTTTGACATCCATTTGCATGATAAATGTTTCTTCATCACTCACTTTTGCTTTTGCTTTTTTATTTTTGTTTTAAGCCACTTTGGAAAACAGTGTGGCATTACTTTTATTTTATAAATTTATTTTTATTTTTTTACTATGTTCAATGAGCCAAAATATAGTACATCATTAGTGGTTTTTTGTTTGTTTGTTTGTTTGTTTTAGGATTTTACTTATTTATTTGACAGAGAGAGAAACACAGAGAGAGGGAACACAAGCAGGGGGAGTGAGAGAGGGAGAAGCAAGCTTCCTGCCAAGCAGGGAGCCCAATGCGGGGTTCAGTCCCAGGACCCTGGGATCATGACCTGAGCCAAAGGCAGATGCTTAATGACTGAGCTACCTAGGTGCCCCATTGTTAGTTTTTGATGTAGTGTTCAAGAATTCATTAGTTGCATTTAACACCCAGTACTCATCACCACGTGTGCCCTCCTTAATACCTATCACCCAGTTACCCCATCCCCTTAACCCCCACCCTTCTGCAGCTCTCAATTTATTTCCTGGAGTCCAGGGTCTCTCATGGTTTGTCTCCCTCTTTGATTTCTTCCCATTCAGTTTTCCCTCTCTTCCCTGTGGTCCTCCACCTATTCCTTATGTTCCACATATGAGTGAAACCATATGATAATTGTCTTTTTCTGCTTGATTTATTTCACTTGGAGTAATCCCCTCCAGTTCCATCCATGTTGATGTAAATGGTGGGTATTCATTCTTTCTAATGGCTTGGTAATATTCCATTGTATACATGAACCTCATCTTCTTTATCCATTCATCTCCTGAAGGGCACGTTTCCTTCCACAGTTTAGCTATTGTGGACACTGCTCTTATGAACATTGGGGAGCAGGTGTTCCCTCTTTTCTCTGTATCTGTATCTTTGGATAAATACCTAGTAGTGCAATTGCTGGGTCATAAGGTAGCTCTATTTTTAATGTCTTGAGGAACCTCCACACTGTTTTGCAGAGTGGCTGTACCAGCTTGAATTCCCACCAACGATGTAAGAGGGTTCCCATTTCTCCACATCCTCACCAACACTTGTTTTTCCCTGTCTAATTTTGGCCATTCTAACTGATGTAAGGTGGTATCTCATTGTGGTTTTGATTTGTGTTTCTCTGATGGCTAGTGATGTTGAACATTTTTTCATATATCTGTCAGCCATTTGTTCTTTGGAGAAATGATGTTCATGTCTTCTGACCACTTCTTGAGTGGATTCTTTGGGGTTTTTTTGGGGTGTTGAATTTTAGAAGTTCTTTTAAAAAATGTTTATTGTTTCATGTTAGTCACCATAAAATACATCAATAGTTTTTTAAAATTTAATTTATTTTTTATTAACATATAATGTATTATTTGTTTCAGGGGTACAGGTCTGTGAATCATCAGACCTACACAATTCACACCATTCAGCATAGCACATACTCTCCCCAATGTCCATCACCCAGCCACCCCATTCCTCCCAACCCCCTCCACTCCAGCAACCCTCAGTTTGTTTCCTGAGATTGAATCATCATTAGTTTTTGATGCAGTGTTCCAAGATTCATTGTTTATGTACAGCACCCAGTGCTCCATGTAATATGTGCCCTCCTTAATACCCACCACCAGATTCACTCATTCCCCCACCCAAGTTCTTTATAGATCTTGGATATCAGCCCTTTTACTGTAATGTCATTTCCAGATATCTTCTCCTGTTCTGTGGCTTGCCTCTTAGTTTTGTTGACTATTTCCTTTGCTGTGCAAAAGCTTTTTATCTTGATGAATTCCCAATAGTTCATTTTTGCTTTTGTTTCCCTTGCATTTATAGATAGGTCTTGAAAGAGGTCACTGTGACCAGTGTCAAAGAAGTTATTGCTTATGTTCTCCTCAAGGATTTTGATGGATTTCTGTCTCACATTTAGGTCTTTTATCCATTTTGAATTTATCTTTGTGTATGGTGTAAGAGAATGGTCCAGTTTCATTCCCCTGCATGTGGCTGTCCAATTTTCCTAGTACCATTTATTGAAGAAACTGTCTTTTTTCCATTGGATATTTTTTCCTGATTTGTTGAAGATTAGTTGCCCATAGAGTTGAGGGTCCATTTCTGGGTTCTCTATTCTGTTCTATTAATCTATGTGTCTGTTTTTGTGCCAATACCATGCTATCTTGATGATCACAGCTTTGTAATATGACTTGAACTTTCAATCTGCAGGTGTCTGTAGGTCTAAGATGAGCTCTTATGGTCAGCATGTAGGTGGGTCTTAATTTTTTTTAATCCATGCTGACACTCTCTTCTGAATGATAGCCTTGCCAGATAGAGTATTCTTGGCTGCAGAGTTTTCCCATTCAGTACTTTGAATATATAATGCCACTCCATTTCTGCTGAGAAATATCCAGCTAGCCTTGTGGGTTTTCCCTTTTAAGGTAAGGACTTCTTTTGTCTTGCTATCTTTAAGATTTTTTTCCTTTATCACTATACTTTGCCAATTTAATTACAATATGTCTTGGTGTTGGTCTGGTTTTATTGATTTTGTTGGGAATTCTCTGTGCCTCCAGGATCTGGATGTCTGTTTCCTTCCCTAGATTTGGGATGTTTTTAGCTATTATTTCTTCAAATAATTTTTCTGCTCCCCTTTCTCTCTCTTTTTCTTCTGGGACTCCTATAATAGAAATATTATTGTAGGGGAGCCTGGGTGGCTCAGTGGGTTAAAGCCTCTGCCTTCAGCGCAGGTTGTGATCCCAGGGTCCTGGGATCGAGCCCTGCATCGGGCTCTCTGCTCAGCAGGGAACCTACTTCCCCCCTCCCTGCCCCCCCCCTGACTGCCTCTCTGTCTACTTATGATCTCTGTCTGTCAAATGAATAAATAAAATCTGAAAAAAAGAAATATTATTGTATTTGATGGAATCACTGTTTTCCCTAAGTCTACTCTTATGTTGCATAACTCCTCTTTCTTTATTTTGTTCAGCTTTATTGCTTTCCATTACTTTGTCTTTCAGGTCATTAATTCATTCCTCTGCTTCTTCTAGTCTGCTATTCATCGCATCAAGACTATTTCTAATTTTGTTTATTGCACTCTTCATCACTGATTGATTATTTTTTAACTCGTATCTGTGTGGTACAGGTCTCACTAATGTCCTCTTTTCTCAATCTTATGATTGTTGCTTTAAATTCCCCATCAGGTATGTTACTTATATCTGTTTTGCTTAGATCTCTAGTCATGGCCTAATCTTGCTCTTTCATTTGAGATATCTCTGCCTTCTCTGTGTTAGAAAAGCCAGTTGTGTCTTCTGTTCCTGAAAATAATGGCCGTATAAAGAAGAAATTATGTAATTTGCAGGATCTGGTGCTTCAGTGTGTATCTTGAGTGTGTGCTGCATGCATTCTGCTATTGTGTTTTTGCAGCTCTATCATATGGGGGCAGCCATCTGCAGAGGCTCTCTTTATGTGTGGTCCCTGGCCCAAATATGGTGAGTTTTAACTAGGTGTGCTCTGGTTTGTGATGTGAAACCTGACATTACTTCCACAAGAATTCAGGCCTTTGATAACTCTCTGTTGAGGAAATGTGGTGTGAGCAAGGGTTTGTGCTTGTCTATTAAGGGGAGGAGCCCATTGCACTGGGACTGAGGCAAACATGACTGAGAAGGGCAGTTCCATTGGAGCACAGGAGGGTGGGCCTTGGTGTATACAAGTTAGGCAACCATTGTCAGTGTTGTCCTGCCTCTCCCAGATCACTCTGTGTTTATGCTAAGGGATGGTTGAGGGAAATGATGCCAGTAGCAAATTTGTTCCTGGAGAGATATCTCTATGAACACTTTCTCAGGGATGACTCTGAGAAGAGCAAATAATCTCCCCCACTGTGTGCTCCAGTTGCTCTTGGGATCATTGTGTCTACACTGTCTGCTCCTGGATGTCTGCCTGCTTTCTCTCTGGGAACAGCACAGTGCTCTCCAGGCTCTATCCTAACCAAGACTGCTGACCTTTAAATCTGTAGGCTTTAAGCTCTACTGATTGTAAGAACTCATGAAACTCAGTGCCTTTCATTTTCTAAGCCAATGGCTTAGGGGAAACCTTCTTGTGCATTCCCCTCTGTGCTCTTGTCTCTTTCACCCTCTCCTGCAATGGCAGCTCCCTCCCCTATGCAGCACCCATTATCTGTTTCTTCCATAAACCACATCTCCACACTTCCTACCTTTTTTGATGTGACCTCTTCTCTCCCTTTAGTTGTGGAGTTTATTCTGTCAGTCTTGAGGTCTCTTGCTGATTTGATAGTTATCTAGCTGTGTTTGTGGGAAGAGGTGAGCCTAGGGTCCTCCTACTCTGCTGCTATCTTCCTCTCAGCCTTGGTAGGGTTTATGTTTCTAGAAATTCAGCTATTTCTTCTAAGTTATCCAGTTTGTGGACATGTAATTGTTTGCAGTAGTCTGTCAGGATCCTTTGTATTTCTCTGGTATCAGTTGTAATGCCTCTTCTTTCATTTCTGTATTTATTTTATATTTTTAAAAGCTTTTATTTATGAGAGAGAAAGAGACTGAAAGTGTGGAAGGAGCAGAAGTAGAGGAAGATAATCTCTAGTAGATTCTATGTTGAACACAGAGCTCAATGTGGGGTTTAATCCCATGACTCTGAGATCATGACCTAAGGCAAAACCAAGAGTTGGACATCCAACCAACTGAGACACTGAGGTGCCCATGTTTTTATTTATACTCTCTCTTTTTTCTGATTTAGTAGCTAAGGGCTTGTCAGTTTTATTTTTTTAAAAAACCAACTCTTAATCTGTTAATCTTTTCTATTTTTTCCTCATCTATTTCATTTATGTCTGCTCTGATCTTTGTGATTTACTTCTTTCTGTTAATTTAGGCTTAGTTTATTATTTTTCTAGTTTCTTGAGATGTAAATTTAGGTTATTTATTTAAGATATTTCTTTTATCTTACTGTAGGCATTTACCACTATAAACTTCCCTCTTAGATATGCTCTTGCAGCATCCCATAAGTTTTTATATGTTGTCCTTCCATTTTTACTTGTTTCAAGATTTAAAAAATTTCTTCTTTATTTCTTTGCTGACCCATTGTTTGTTTAGTAGTGTGTTAATTTCCACATATTTTTAAATTTTCCAGTTTTTCTTCTGTTATTGATTTCTAGTTTTACATCATTGTGGTCAGAAAAGATACTATGTATGATTTCAATCTTCTTAAATTAACTGAGACTTATTTTGCAACCTGTCATATGATCTATCTTGGAACTATTTTATGTGCACTTGAGAAGAATGTGTATTCTGGTGCTGTTAAATGGAGTGTTCTGTATATGCCTGTTAGAGCCATTTGGCCTAAAGTGTGGTTCATGTATATTTCCTTGTTGATTTTTTGTCTGGATGTCTATTCATTGTTGAAAGTGGAGTATTGATGTCCTGTACTGTTATTGTATTGCTGTCTATTACTCCCTTTAGATCTGTTGGTGTTTGCTTAATGTATTTAGGTGCTCTGATGTTGGAATATATATATATATATATATATATATATATATATATATATAATTTGTGATTGTTATATCTTCTTGATGCATTTACCCCCTCATTATATAAATACCATCTTTGTCTCTTTCTGTTACGCTTTTTTGCTTAATGTCTTTCTTGTCTGCAATTCCTGCTCTCTTTCATTTTCACTCACATGGAGTGTATCCTTTGCAGTCCTTTCATCTTGAACCTATAGTATGTCCTTAAAACTGAAGTGAGTCTCTTATAGGCAGCATATAATTTGGGTCTTGTTTTCTTTTCCTTTTTTTTTTAATCCGTCCAGTCCCTCTATGACTTTTGTTGGATAATTTAGTCTGTTTACATTTACAGTAATTATTGGTAGGTAAGGACTTATTAATGCCATCTTATTAATTTTTTTCTCACTGTTTTGTAGTTGTTTTGTTTATTTCTTCCTCTATTGCTGTCTTCATTTGTGAATTGATGATTTCCTTTAGTTGTATGTTTTGATATCCTTCTCTTTATCTTTTATGAGTATACCTTAAATTCTTGTTTTATAGTTACTATGAGGCTTGCAAAAACCATATATATGGTATATACATGATATATATATATATATATATGTGTGTGTGTGTGTCTATTTTATGTTGATGACATTTTAACTTCAACCATATAAAAAAACTCTAATATTTTACTTTTTTATGCTCTTGATGTCTCTATTTATATTATTTTTATATCATTTTGTATTGTGTATCCATTAACAAATTGTTTAGCTATATTAGGAAAAGGAAGGGAAAAATGAAGTAGGGGAATCAGAGGGAGAGACAAACCATGAGAGACTATGGACTCCAGGAAACAAACTGAGGGTTTTAGAGGGGGGGTGTGTGGAGGGATTTGTAAACTGAGTGATGGAAATTAGGGAGAGCACATATTGCATGGAGCATTGGATATTGTACGCAAACAATGGATCATGGAACACTACATCAAAAACTAATGATGCATCAGGGAAATACAAATCAAAACCACAATGAGATATCACCTCACACCAGTCAGAATGGCTAAAATCAACAAGTCAGGAAATGACAGATGCTGGCGAGGATGCGGAGAAAGGGGAACCCTCCTACACTGTTGGTGTAGCCACTCTGGAAAACAGCATGGAGGTTCCTCAAAATGTTGAAAATAGAACTGCCCTATGACTCAGCAATTGCACTATTGGGTATTTACCCTAAAGATACAAACGTAGTGATCCAAAGGGGCATGTGCACCCGAATGTTTATAGCAGCAATGTCCACAATAGCCAAACTATGGAAAGGACCTAGATGTCCATCAACAGATGAATGGATCAAGAAGAGGTGGTATATATACACAATGGAATACTATTCAGCCATCAAAAGAAATGAAATCTTGCCATTTGCGACAACATGGATGGAACTAGAGTGTATCATGCTTAGCGGAATAAGTCAAACAGAGAAAGACAACTATCATATGATCTCCCTGATATGAGGAAGTAGTGATGCAACATGGGGGCTTAAGTGGGTAGGAGAAGAATAAATGAAACAAGATGGGATTGGGAGGGAGA
>NC_081575.1:65609089-65617219 GCF_022355385.1 Mustela nigripes | reverse complement strand
GGGGGGAGGGGGCTTGGGAGAAGGGGGTGGTATTATGGACATTGGGGAGGGTATGTGCTTTGGTGAGTGCTGTGAAGTGTGTAAACCTGGTGATTCACAGACCTGTACCCCTGGGGATAAAAATATATGTTTATAAAAAATAAAAAATTTAAAAAAATAATAAAAAAAATAAAAAATTAAAAAAAAAACTAATGATGTACTGTATGACAACATAACATAATTAAAACATTGCTTAACTATAGATAATTTTAATACTTTTTTACTTTAACTTGTATCCTAGAGTTAAGTTGTTAACACATTTCCATATTATGGTGTTAGAGTATTCTGAATTGGACTAATCTGACTATATGCTTACCCTTATCAGTATGTTGTATATTTTCAAAAGTGTTCATATTATCAATTAGCAAATTTTGTTTCAGTTTGAACTCCTTCCAGACTTTCTACTTTAATTTCTGAAGGACAACTTTGATGTGTAAAGTATTCTTGGTTGGCAGTTCTTCTAGCCTGCAAGTTCTCCACTGAGAAATCTACTGATAGCATTATGATGATTCCATCATAAGGATTTTTTTTCTCTTGCTGCTTTTAAAATTCTGGCTTTGATTTTAGTTTTATGTGTTTTGATGAAGATCAATCTGGGCGACCCATTAGCTTCATAAACTTGGATATCCAAATCTCTCCCCAGGTTTGAGAAGTGCTGAGTCATTATTTTTTTAAATAACCTTTCCACCCCCTTTTCCTTCTACTCTTCTACTTCTGGTACTCCAGTGTTGCATACACTATTTCTCTTGATGGTATCCTATATGTCCTATAGAATTTTTTTTCATTTATTTTAATTAATTTTTTTCTTTTTGCCCCTCTGATTGGATAATTTGAATTTAGTAATCTTCTACTCACTAATTCTTTGTTCTGTTTGGTCAAGGATGCTATTGAAGTTCTCTATTAAATTCTTTAGGTCACTGATTGTATTCTTCAGTTCCAAAATTTCTGGTTAGGTCTTTTCACTGTTATCTATCTCTCTGTTGAACTTCTTTATTGGGCTTCTATTTATTGGACTTCTCATTTTGTACTTGTATTGTTTTCTGGATACCATTAAGTTGTATATTGGTATTCTTTTATAGCTCTCTGAGCATCTTTGGAACAACTATTTTGAATTTGTTGAGAAATTCCTTGATTTCCAATTTTTTGGTTAATGAAAGTTTATTGTATTCTTTGGAATCATGTTTCCTGATTCTCCTTGATCCTCCTTAGACTTGCATAGGTGTCTGCATGTTTGAAGAAGCAGTTATCTCTTCCAAACTTTATGGACTGACTTTGGTAATGGAAGTCTTTCATGTGCAGGTGGGGGGGATTCTCGAGTGTGCTGGGCTCCATGTCAAGTGGTGCAGGGTACCAAGTTCAGTGACATGTTGAGGCACCAGATTAGGGATGTGTGATGTGTCTTCAGCTCAGGCCATTGGGGTGCATACCATCAACAACCGTGTGGTCCTTGGCAAATACCGTGGGAGTTCCCCAGTAGCTGCAAGGACTGTTGGGGTGCTCATTGGGGCCTGCAGTTCTAGTGGCTAGGAATGAGGGCAGGCAGCAGTGGGGTCAGAGCTGTTGGTGTGCACACATTCAGTGGCAGGGGCCAGTTGTAAGTGTCTGTGTAGTGGCAAAGACTGGTTGCAGATGCTCATGTGGTGTTGGGGGTCAGCAAGGCAACCTGGGCCAGGGCAAACTACAGGTTCATTGGTAGATGTGGGGACCCTAGCTGTCAGTGTGCTCTCCTGAGGTGGCACACTCGCCCTTTGAGCATGTATACTGCAGTGGAGTTTGATGACAGGCATCAGGCTGGGGGCATTCATGTGCACAGCTGTAAGTGGTAGCTACAGGTGTGGTGGTGCAGGCCAGTTGCAGAAGACAAGACCTAACCTCGTCCCAAAAGCAGCTATTGAAACTCTTGCTGTCAATGTGTTTTCCTGTGGTTATTCACTCTTCCCTGAGACATGTACACTGTAGTGGTGGCCGATGACATAGGTCAGGTTGGGGGTGTCCTGTGCAGATGCACAGCTAGAGTGGCTATCCCTGAACATAAACACAGTGATAGGAATGGGAGTGTATGTTTAGGTTGGCATTTTGCATCTATAAAGCCAGAGGCCTGAGCAGGCTGCCAGTGCCGTTTGGTCTTTGCTCAGGATGGCGGGGTGGGGGGTTGCGGGGAGAGACTCAGGTGGTTGACATTTGCAACTGTGAATACTTGTGGGGCAAAAGCCAGTGAAATATGAAGGGAGTCTATTGCATCTGTACTGGCTGATGGTTTCACCGGTGGT
Organism: Mustela nigripes; assembly: GCF_022355385.1. Taxonomy (NCBI): domain Eukaryota; kingdom Metazoa; phylum Chordata; class Mammalia; order Carnivora; family Mustelidae; genus Mustela; species Mustela nigripes. The sequence continues at coordinate 65,614,910 of NC_081575.1, read as the reverse complement.
GAAATCTGGTAAGTTTGTATGCAGAGCTGGTCTCTGTGATCCACCAAGCTCTTGCTGCGTGGTTGCTATTAAGAGCCCCTGCTTTTCTTTGTTGTTCCTAGCTATCTCTATACATCAGAGCTATGCTGCTCTGGGTGGGGTAAAACAGAAGCAGGACATTTGTGTGTTGCCTTAAAATGCTGGACAAGCTGATTGTTCACCCTGTACATTTTTCCCTGGTAATGGGAACTTTAGCTGAGAGGTTCCCTGTTGGCACTGAGCAACGGGTCTGGAAGGTGGGCAAAAGGAAGTTGTCTTCCTTCTTTTCTTATCACAATTATGGTAGTTTTTTTGTTTCCACTGTTTACTGAAATTTCTTAAGTGGATTTTAGTCTCTCCCAGACTGTTTTTGTCTGTGGATAGCTGTCTAATTATAGATCTTTGTTCTCAGGTTGGTGAGGCTGGGGTCTCCTATTTCTATCTTTTTTAAAAAATACATTGTTGAAAGTGGGGTGTTAAAGTCTCCTACTACTACTGTATTTTTCCCTTCGATTCTGTCAGAGCTTGCTTTATATACTTAGGAGTTTTCTTTTCTTGTATTGCTTTTGCCTGGTTTTAGTATTAGGTTAGTGTTGGCCTCATAGAATGAGTAAGGAGCTATTCACTCTGGTTTTTTTTTTTTTTTTTTTCTGGAAGAGATTGTAGGAATTGATATAATTTCTTCCTTGGATATTTAGTGGAATTCACCAGTAAACCCATTTAGGGCTGGTGCTTTCTGTTTTGGATGGTTATTAATTATCAATTCAAATTCTTTAATTGATATATACATATTCAGATTGTCTATTCTTGTTTGAGTCTTGGTAGATAGTGTCTTTCAAACAACTTGTTCATTTCATCTAGGTCATCAAATTTGTGGCATAGAGTTGATCACAATATTCCTTTAGTATTCTTGTAATGTCCATAGAATCTGTAGTGTTTTCCTATATTTCATTTCTAACTTTAGTAATTTGTGTCTTCTTTTGTTTTTACTTTGCTGGCTAGAAGCTTATAAATTTTATGAATCTTTTCAAAGATCCAGATTTTGGTTTTGTTCATTTCTCAATTGATTTCATGTTTTCAATTTCATTGATTTATGTTTTATTGTTTACAATATTTCTTTTCTTGTGTACTTTGAACTTAACTTTTATTTTTCTAGTAAGGTGAAAGTTTAGATTTTGTTTTTAGATCTTTTTCTAGATAGGCATTCAATGTTATAAATTTCTTTCTAAGTGCTGCTTTCACTGTATCTTAAAAAACTGTAAGTTGTATTTTTATTTTCTTCAAAACATTTAAAATTTTCTCCTGAGATTTCTTCAACTCATATGTTATTTATTTTTATTTTTTATCTCCTCCCTTTATTTTTAACCTTTTTAAAAAAGATTTTATTTATTTATTTGACAGAGAGAGATCACAAGTAGACAGAGAGGCAGGCAGAGTGGGAGGGGGAAGCAGGTTCCCTGCTGAGCAGAGATTCCCAATATGGGACTCCATCCCAGGACTCTGAGATCATGACCTGAGCCAAAGGCAGAGGCTTAACCCACTGAGCCACTCAGGTGCCCTATTTTTACCCTTTCCCCCAAAGCTTTTATTATTATTATTATGTTTATGTTTATTTAGCCAGCATATAGTACATCATAAGTTTTCGTCGTAGTGTTCAATGATCCATTAGTTGCATATAACACCCAGTTCTCATCCCCAAACATGCCCCTCCTTAACAGCCATCACCCAGTCACCCCATCCTCCACCCCCGTCCATTCTGTAACCCTCAGTTTGTTTTCTGGAGTCCAGAGTCTCTTATGGTTTGTTCCCTCTTTGATTTCTTCCCATTCAGTTTTCCCTCCCTTCCCCTGTGGTCCTCCACACTATTCCTTATGTTCCACATATGAGTGAAACCATATGATAACTGTCTTTCTCTGCTTGACTTATTTCACTTGGTGTAATCCCCTCCAGTTCCATCCATGCTGATTCAAATGGTGGGTATTCATCCTTTCTAATGACCAAGTAATATTCCATGGTATATATGGATCACATCTTCTTTATTCATTCATCTGTGGAAGAGGGTTGTGGTTCCTTCCACAGTTTGGCTATTGTGGACATTGCTGCTATGAACATTGGGGTGCATGTGCCCCTTCTTTTTACTACATCTATATCTTTGGAGTAATTACCCAATAGTGCAATTGCTTTTTTTTTTTTTTTTTTTTTTTTTGCTGAATGTTAGCAAGTCATTTATTTTTTACTCTTTAATTTAGATAAATTAATTTTAAAATTTATCTGTACTTTCATATTCAAAATAAGGTTTTTAAGACAACATATTGTTGAGTCTTGTTTTTTATTTATGCTGACATTCTCTTTTAATTAGTACATTTAGACATTTGACATGATGATTTAAATGATTATTGATACAGTGTTAACATATACCATATTAGTTACTGTTTTTACTCATTGTCCTCATTCTTTGTTTCTACTTTTGTCCTTCACTCTTTCCACTTTTTTTCCACTTTTGCTGGTTTTAATTGAGCATTTTATATGATTCTGTTTTGTCTCTTTCCTTAACATGTCAATTATTTGTGTTAGATGTTTTTGGTGGTTTTCTGTAGTTTACAATATACATTTACAATGAATCCAAATTCACATTCAAATAATACTATACCACTTTTTGGGTAGTACAGGTATCTTATAACAACGTATTCCTAATTCTTTCCTTCTCTCTCTTGTGTCATTACTGTCATTTCATTTCATTGATGTATAAGGTATAATCATTGAATACATTATTGCTATTATTTTGAATAAATATTTATATATTAGATCAATAAAGAATAAGAAAAAGTGTTTTTATTATACCATCACTTATGCTTTCTCTAACATTCTTTTTTAAGAATTTATTTTTTTTAAGTAATAGCTATACCCATTGTGGGACTTGAACTCACAACCCCAAGATCAAGAGTTGTATACTCCACAAATGAACCAGCCAGACACCCCTTTTCCTTTGTTTTTGTAGATCTATGTTTCTGACATATCATTTTCTTTCTTTCTAGAACTTTTAAAATATTTCTTCCAAGGATGGTCTACTGGCAACAAATTTCCTCAATTTTCGTTTGTCTGAGAAAGTCTTTATTTCTTTTATTTTTGAGGGATAATTTCACTGGACACAGATTTCCAAGCTGATGGATTTTTTTTTACTCTCTATATTTTATCTCAGGATGCTTTCCTCTTGTTTTCAGAATAGAAGTCTGATGTGGTTCTTATCCTTGCCTCTCTATAGGTAAAGTGCTTTAGTCCCTCTGGCTTCTTTTAAAAAATGTTCCTTATCTTTGATTTTCTGCAGTTTGCATGTGATATGCTTAATCATACTTTTTTGGGATTTATTTTGCTTTTGCACTCTGAGATTTCTGAATGTTTGGTTTAGTGTCTGGTGTGAATTTTATGAAATTCTCAGTCATCATTGCTTCAGGTATTTCTTCTGTTCCTTTCTTTCTTCTCCTGGTATTCCCATATTAAAAAACTGTTTGTTTGTTTGTTTGTTGTATTTTGCCTTTCAGAATACCTTGTAATTTTTTTAAAACCAGGCATGATGTACTGGATAAAAGGAACTAGGGTAAATTGGCTTTTATTAATGTAGTAGTAAGGGATGGGGAGATGGGAAACATTCTGTGGACCTGTGATTAGGTTTCAGTCTTTCAGTAAGCCTGTGTTTCTGGGTTGTGACCTTCACAAGTGCTTCTAAGTTTTTTCTTTCCCTTATGTGGGTCAGGAAGATCAGTGTGCTGGAGTTGGATAATTCCCTTCCTTCAAGTTGGATAGGCTTTGATAAAATCTCAGTAGGGTGTACTGCAGCAAAATAATTTGGAGCACAGCCCTCATTGTAAAGAATAGAATACTCTGGCCATATTTCAAAATGGCTCCCTTTTCCATTTCCCTGCTAGAAACACAAGGAGATTTTTCTCCAGTCTTCATTGTGAGAACCTGGTAAGGCTCTTGGAAGTAAAAATCATAAGAGTTTTGTGGCACCTCTATTACTGGACCCCTTGGAGTTTTTAACTCTCAAACTTGTCCACACCAAGCCTTTGGCAATTTTTCAATTTCAGTTTAGGTTTTCCTATGCTGCCACTGGTTTCCATGAATGTTCCTGGTTTGTTTCTGTTTTGGCAAATGTAATTCTTTATCTGCATGTTTGTGTCTCCAGTACTGGGGGGTCTCAGTTTGCCCTGTGCCCTCAAATCTCTGATAGATCTACAAAGAATTGTTGATTTTAATTTGTTCAGTTTATTTACTTGTTGTTAGGATGGGTGATAATTCCCAAGTTCTTACATGCTGTACTAGAAAGTGGAAGTCTTTCCTTCATTTGTTTTTGTTTTTGTTTTTGGAGAGAGAGCAAGATAGAGTGAGAGCAGGGGGGGAGGGTCAGAAGGAAAGAGGGAATCTTAAGCAGGCTTCACACCCAACATGGAACCTGACATGGGGCTCAACCTCATGACCCTGAGATCATGACCTGAACTGATACCAAGAGTTGAACACTTAGCCGACTGAGCTATACAGGCACCCCTTTCCTTCATTTTTGAAAGTTAGTTTTGCTGGATACAGAATTCTTGCTTGATTTATTTTCTGGCACTTTAAATATGTCATCTCACTGCCTTCTGGCTTCCATAGGTTTCTGGTGAGAAATTGGTTGTCAATCTTATTGAGGATCCCTTATACATGTTCAGTCACTTCTCTCTTGCTGATTTTTATTCTGTCTTTGGACACTTTAAATATAATGTGTCTCAGTGTGGATTTCTTTAAGTTTATCCTACTTGGAGTTGGCTGAGCTTGTTGGATGTACAGGTTCATATCTTTCCTCAGATTTGGGAATTTTATGGTTGTTATTTTTAAAATACTCTTTCTGCCTCCCATCTCTCTCCTTTCCTTATGGGAATTCCATTATGTGCCTATTAGTACTCTTTATGTTACACTACACATTTCTTATCTTTTATTCATTTTTCTTCATTTTTATTTCCACACCCCAGACTAGATAATTTCAATTCACCTATCATCAACTTCACTGATCCCTTATTCTGTCTGCTTAAATTTGTTATTAAACCTCCCTAGTAAATTTTTAATTTCAATGATAGTATTTTTCAGTTCTAGAATTTCTTTTTTTTAAGATTTTATTTATTTGCCAGAGAGAGAGAGAGAGAGCAAGCAAGTACACACAAGCAGGCAGAGAGGCAGGCAGAGGCAGCGAGAGAAGCTGGCTCCCTGCCGAGCAAGGAACCTGACGTGGGACTTGATCCCAGGACCCTGGGATCATGACCTGAGCCAAAGGCAGCGGCTTAACCAACTGAGCCATCCAGGCGTCCCTGGTTCTAGAATTTCTACTTTTTTTTTTTGTAATTTCCCTCTCTCTTTATTGATATTCCCTATTTGTCTAAATATCATTCTCCTGTCTTCCTTTAGTTTTTTGTTAATGATTTTCCATATCTTCTTGAGCATAATAACACCATAGATTTAAAGTCTTTGTCTGATAAGTCAAATAACTGGGCTTCTTTATAGATAATTTCTATTTTTCTTCCAGTGAAGGGACCATATTTTCTTGTTTCTTTGCATGCCTCATATTTTTTTTTATTGAAAACTGGACATTTTGAGTGTTCTAATGTGACAACTCTGGAAGCCAGAGCTTCCCCCCCACCTGCCTCCCCACTACCTATTAGGGATCGTTGTTTGCTTATTTAGTGACTTTTCTTTTTTTTAAATTTATTTGACACAGAGAGAGAGAGAGGTCACAAGTAGGCAGAGAGGCAGGCGGGGGGGGGGGGGAAGCAGGCTC
>NC_081575.1:65551330-65608989 GCF_022355385.1 Mustela nigripes | reverse complement strand
GAGCCTGATGTGGGGCTCGATCCCAGGACCCTGAGATCATGACCTGAGCCGAAAGCAGAGGCTTAACCCACTGAGCCACCCACGTGCCCCTTTAGTGACTTTTCTAAACTATTTTTATGAAATCTATATTCTTTGTTGTGTGTGATCATTGAAGTCTGTGTTCTGTTAGCTTAATAGTCAGCTGGTGTTTTGACAGTTACTTTACATGCTTGGAGCCAAAAACTGCAAAAAGAGAAAGAAAGGAAAGAAGAAAGAAAGAAAGAAAGAAAGAAAGAAAGAAAGAAAGAAAGGCAGGCAAAAAAATACTCTTCTGATCTCTGCCTATTGGTTCTGTGTTGGGGGATTTTTTTCAATGCTTAGCTAGGTCATTTATAACTCTGCCTTAGCTTTTGCTTCCTACATGTGTCAAGCATGAAGATCAGCTAGAAGTGAAAGCTTAGGTCTCCTCAAGACTTTTTAAGCATGTGTCTTGTTCTGGTTATGCACATAGATTTCTTGATTCCCTAGTATACATGAAAGCTTTTTAAATTTCTTATTCCCACATATATCTCCTGGCCAACCTCTTCCTTCCCAAGTTTCTACGACTATCTATTGCTGGTATCAAGTGTTGTTCCTTGCCCCAAGCTGCTGTGGCCAATACTTATGTCTTTAAATGTTTGTGGCAATGGCCTCTCTAGAAGCCACCTGCCCCTGTGATCTCTGAGTCAAAATAGCAAAGAGAAACCTTTATGCCATTTCTTGAAGGAGCCTCTAGTCATGTTGAGACCCATAACACAATTCTTTAAGAGTCAAACCCATATTGCTCCCTCTGGCACTAGCAACTTGCACCAGTTGTGCCAGTTACTCTCCTCACAATGGCTGCTGATTTGAAGTGTGGAGGATGGTGAGTGAATGATTTAAAACACCACAGCAGTCCCTTACCACAAAACAGCACCTTCTTTCTTCACCAAATCTTGGTGTTGTAAGTTTCCTTTTGTTGTAAGTTTTTGATTGGATCCCAGAGTTTTTCCAAAGCTAATTCAGATAGTTTTTTTCTAGCTCACTAGTTGCTTTTTGGGAGGATTGTATACCTGGAGTCTCTCTAATCCATCATTTTCAGTGACTCATATACCTTAAGTTTTCAAACACTATCCTTGCCAATATAAACAGTTATGAGTGCTATGTGCACCCCAAGGCTGATACGGCACCAGAATTTCCAAATAGGCATTTTTTTTAATGGTGGCAGAGGGGACTGGTTGTAGGAAGGGATTAGATATTTACAAAGAACATTGCATAGACTTGAGAAAACACCAGTTGTCAACATCACGGATATGTAAGGACAGATGAGAATTATGGAATGAGGTGTTGAATGCTTCCTAGACCCCTCTTGATGCTGCTGAAGTAATAAGAGGTTCTGTTATTGAGAAGCTGATTCTGAGACTATACGTAAGGATGGGAAAATGAGTCTGGTCAAACACTAATAGTCACTTCTTGAGAGGAACTTGGGAGTCGAGGAAACGCATCTGAAATTTGGGGTAGGCCTAGAATTTTCTGAGACCTTTTCTATCATTCTTTTCTTGGGCCGCAGAAAGTGTATAGCCTGATTAGGTATAAAAGCCAGAGCTGTGAAGACTTCTCAGGTTCATCCCCATCCCAACCCACTCCCCTCTCTGAGGTTTCTTGAAAACCATAGTGCTCTGGAACTGGCTGCTCTGAATGAATGTTAGTCCAGGTCAAAAACAACTTCCTGACCATACACATTGATATCTATGGCCAGTAGGGGGCAGCTGGATTTTAGAGACTATTACCACTCCCCAAGCCCCTTCCCTCCCAAGGCTAATTTTAATGGCAGCTTCCACATGTTTCCCCATAACTTCTCCCTGGAACCTAAAGTACACTGCAGGGAAGCGGGCAGCTTTTCAAATCACCTGACTTAGACATAGCCATCAAATTACCCCACAGGCCAGGAGAACACTCATATCTGGCTGTTGTGATTTAGTCTTTGAATGTCAGCACTGGGGGACCCTTGGGGATTACCTGGGCCAGGGCTTAGGTTTTATTTTTGTTTCCTTGTTTCTTATTTCTTTAAATTAAAGGGTCAACTCTTTTGGTTAAAGGGTAATGATGATGGTTGCCAGTGAGGGGCCTTGGGTTCAACCCTGGCCTGAAGTCATGCCTTAGAATTCTAGGGTAGTGTTATCCAACTTTCAGCTCTACCCAGAGCACCTATATTATTTTTACCATAACTACCAGCCAGTGTGATAGTATTTGTTTCTTTAGATTGACTCACTTTTTTCTTAAATAAATTCAGTCTCATTCTATGTAATATAGATTTTAATTCTCTAGGCATATTTTTCTAATTCATATTAAAATTAATACACAGGTATTGAAATTTAAGATTTGTTTCTAGTAACACCTAAAATTGTTTCATTTTCTTATGTTACACTTTAGGAAATGACACTATCTGGCACCAAAGAGCACAGTTGGGAAAGTACTCATCCTGGTTCATTCTATTGTCAGGTGAAGAGAGTAAAAGACCCAGGGTAAGGGAGTCACCCAAGGTCACACAGTGGCAGAGCTGGGACTTAAACCCAAGTCTACTGATTCCCTGTCCTTTGTTACTTTCAGTGTACCAGATTCCAAGGGCATTAGGAAGCCTGTCCACCATCCAGACCCTCCAACAGAAGGAAAGAAAGAAAAAAAAAAAAAGAAGGGAAGGAGACAAAAAAAAAAAAACTTATTGAAATACTGAATCAGGATTGGTATAGAAACTGTAGCTCATGAGGCCCAAGGCAAATGTAGGGTACAATGATTTCTCATGTCTTTCTGGGCCAAGTACTTGTGAAGCCCCATCTTCCGAAGTCTGGTCCCATTTGTTCATATGCACAACATTAAATTATAGAGCACTTACCATGTGCCTGAGTACATAAAAGGGAGCTGACATTCCAGTGGGTGAAATAGATTAGTAAACCATTGATTAGAGAGCTGGGGTGCTGCAAAAGCACAGAGGAAGGCTTGATGTGAGTGGGGAAGGGGAAGAAAGTGGACACAAGACTTGTCCTGTGCAAACTCAGCAGCCCTAGTAGAAAGGCTCAGTTTTCCCTCTTCTCAACCATGGGGACTGATAGGTGTTAAATACCCTTCAAAAACTAGGGTTGGAAATCCATTGCCAGACAAAAGCCATGACCATGGAATCCTTTGCTTTCTTTCTTTTTAACACTGACATTTCTCATCAATGTCTCTTCCTTTCCCCTGCTCCTTCATCTCATGTGCAAACACAGAACTCACCCACAACATGGGAAAGAACAAATTGAATGTGGCCAGAAACTCAACCCCAAGAGTATTGAGCTCTGATCTATGGCTCTTACTAACCTCCTCTCCTGTCCAAACTTGTTCATGAGGCACTTCAAAAATGGAATGTTTGAAATGAGTTTCTAACAGATTATTATCATCTGATTCTTGTAGCTCCATCTGGCTTTCCCTAGCTGGATGGGAATCTGGGGCCCACTCTCACCTCCTTCACACATGTGTTTCCTCCCCAGAAATCTGAGCATAGAGATTTTGTTGTTAATTAGCTGCTGGACTCAGAGGGCTACTTTTATCACCATCTCTGCTTCCCCAAATTTCCAAACCCCTGAAACTAAATCTTCTAATAGGAAAAAGATCTGAAATATTGTTTCCTTCACAAGTAATCCATGTATTGGGTTCTTCTCAGTCAGGGAAGTGTTCACTCTGAGGAATCTGCACTGATGTAGGTAACAGGCTTGGCCCTCCTGCTAAAACTGGGCCTCCTGAGGCAATGGGTAGGAAGAGCAGCAAACAGTACCAGACTCATTTTTAACTATCTTTCCCTACCCTCACCCTTCGGGACCCTTCTCTCTGTTTGTAGTTTTCTCTCTGGTTCTTTCTTACTCCATTCATATTCCCAGGACCTGCAAGTACCCCCGCCTTCATCAGCCTGATAAATACATTTACAGTGGGAAAATTTCTAGATGGATATAAGAAAACCTGGGTTCAAATCTTTGCTTTTTCATTCACTAGTGGAGTAACTTGTAATAAAGAAATTTTCACTTTTCTGAGTCTCAATTCCCCTTTCCAAAATGAACATGATAATCCTTGGCCTGTCCACCTCAGAAAATTGCTGGATAGATCAAAGAGGATATTGGACATGAAGTTGCTTTGTGATGAGCCAATCACAATGTACAATGTGAAAAATTGTGTGAGTCACCTTTCTTTTGGACTGGTATTTTGAAAGAATGTAACAGAAGGAAGCAGCCACTAATACAGCAGGGCAGTAGGGGCTAGAGGGTGGAGGCTCGGGTCATTTTGTTGACTTCCTTATTATTCACATGACAACAAATTATTACGCATCTACTATATGTTAGGTATGCTTCTAGATATTGGAAATAGAAATACATCCCTCCACTAAACTGGCATTCTATTAGTATCCAAAATATAAAAAGAACTTTTAATACTCAACACCCTAAAAATCAATAATCTAATTTAGAAATGGGCAGAAGACATGAATAGACATTTTTCCAAAGAAGACATCCAGATGGCCAACAAACACATGATTCATCATCACTTACCATCAGGGAAACGCAAATGTAGTGATCCAAAGGGGCACGTGCACCTGAATGTTTATAGCAGCAATGTCCACAATAGCCAAACTATGGAAAGAACCTAGATGTCCGTCAACAGATGAATGGATCAAGAAGATGTGGTATATATACACAATGGAATACTATTTAGCCATCAAAAGAAATGAAATCTTGCCATTTGCGACAACATGGATGGAACTAGAGCGTATCATGCTTAGCGAAATAAGTCAAGCAGAGAAAGACAACTATCATATGATCTCCCTGATATGAGGAAGTGGTGATGCAACATGGGGGCTTAAGTGGGTAGGAGAAGAATAAATGAAACAAGATGGGATTGGGAGGGAGATAAACCATAAGTGACTCTTAATCTCACAAAACAAACTGAGGGTTGCTGGGGGGAGGGGGTTTGGGAGAAGGGGGTGGAATTATGGACATTGGGGAGGGTATGTGCTTTGGTGAGGGCTGTGAAGTGTGTAAACCTGGTGATTCACAGACCTGTACCCCTGGGGATAAAAATATATGTTTATAAAAAATAAAAAATTATAAAAAAAACAAACTACAATGAGATATCACATTATACCTGTTAGAATGGCTGAAATTAACAGGACAGGGAACAGCAGGTGTTGGCAAGAATGTGGGAAAAGGAGAACCCTCTTACACTGTTGGTTGGAATAAAAACTGGTGCGGCCACTCTGGAGAACAGTATGGAGGTTCCTCAAAAAGTTAAAAATATACCTACTCTAAGGTCCAGCAATTACACTACTAGGTATTTACATCAAAGACACAAACATATCAATCCAAAGGGGAAACCTGCATCCCAATGTTTGTAGTACCTAACAGTTCCACTTCTAGGTATCTACCTCTCCCCAAATGAAAATATGTCCACGAGAAGACTTGTATACAAGTATTCATAACTAGAAACAATCCAGCTGCCCATCAACTGGTGAATACAATACAAATACAATGGAATACTTCCTAGCACAGCATGGCTAAATCTCAAAAGCATTATGCTTGAAAGACACCATATTCAAAAGCTTACATACAATATCATTCCATTTATATGAATCTCTAGAAAAGACACAACTAATCTGTGGTGGTTCTCTTAAAAATGAGTTGGGGGTTTGAAAGAGAAGGAACATGAGGGAAATTTCTGGAGTGATGGTAATGCTCTATATTTTGATAAAGATTTGGGTTATAGAGGCATATGCATTTGTCAAAACACAGCAAATGTTCCCTTAAGATTTATGTATTCCACTGAACGTAAATTTTACCTCAAAAGAAAAAAATGCAAAAATATTGAATTCTAGGGGCGCTTGGGTGGCTCAGTGGGTTAAAGCCTCTGCCTTCGGCTCAGGTCATGATCTCAGGGTCTTGGGATAGAGTCCTGCATCGGGCTCTCTGCCCACCTCTTCTTGCCTCTCTGCCTACTTGTGATCTCTGTCTGTCAAATAAATAAATAAAATCTTTTTTAAAAAAAGAAGAAAATATTGAACTCTAGATAGTAATGTATGTGTTTCTGTATGTATTTACAGATATTTCCATATTGGAAGAAATGTCTAATAATGTCTTCAATTTATTTCAAAATGCATTAAAAATAAGATGGATTGATACAGGTCAATGGAGAGTCAGATGGAACAAGTATGTGTTAAAACAAATTAACATTAAAAATATTAATGGTAGAATCCAGTGGTGGGTATGTAGGTATTAGTGGTAAAATTATTTCAATTTGGGGAGGGAAATTTGCAAAATCAGAGACATGGGCATTTGGGGTCAGTGAGGTAGGAAAGAGCTCTATGCTGTTTGGCTTTAAATCCTATTGTGGGAAGTGGCCCAGGAACCAATGGAGAGTTGAGTAGGACCCACATAATGATGGATGCAATGTGGCAGCTCAGGAGTTTGGACTTTATTCTTTAAGCAGTAAGGAACAATCTAAGATTTTTAAGCAGTTGAATGACATAATAAGAGGTAGTGTGGCGTGGAGAAATGTCCTGTGGTTAGGAGCTAAGAGACAAAGATTCTGGTCCCACTCTCAGCATTTCAAGTAGACTAACTTCTCTAGGTCTCAGAAAGATTTAACAAAATACACTCTTCCTCCTTGTCCCTTCCCACAAAAAAAGGCCCTAGAAAAACAGTTTAGTCAGGCACAGAAGGAACTCTGTAAATATGTACTGAAGGAGAAAAATAGACCGTCTCTTCTTTGTTCTTACTCTCCACCCAACTCTCTTTCCCCCTGCCCCTTGCACCCTTGTCCCTGCTCCATTTGAATAATTTTTCCTGCCTTTTAACTGGCTTTATTTATCTGCAGGGTCAGCAAGTTGGACTTGAAACTTGGCCCCTTGGCCAGACCATACCAGTCACTCTCTAACTCAGTTGCTTATACCTTGTTCTGGCCCTAAGGCCCACCATTGTTTGTTTGTTTGTTTGTTTGTTTCTTTCTTTCTTTCTTTGTCTCTTACTCTCTATAAACTTTCTGCAAGGCCCTTGGGGTTCCTAAAGGCCCTAGGTCATTGGCTATCTTGGAGTCTGAGAAGTCACTCCCAAAGAGGTGAACCAGGTAATATTTGAGAATGCAGACATATGATGTCTACTCCTACCTTCCTTCTGCTACACTGAACCCCACCCTCCCCCACCTCCCCAAGTCTCCCTCACCTTGCTGTTCTACGGTCTCTTAAGCTGTTAGTGTTTCTACCACTGACTTGGTGTTTGGGAGGATTATTTTACTAGATAAATACAACTTATCTCTCCAGCTAGACTGTGAGTTCTTAGAAGGCCACATGGGAGGAAGCAGGCAAAAGATATCCTAAGACCAGAGCACTTCCCAAATTGAACAAAACAAAACAAAACACCTACCACCTGTAATTCCTGAAAATCCTTTACTTAAAGAAGTCTCTCCATGTTGTAAGGAAATCCCAGCTCTCACCATGTCTCTAATATTATGCTTTCTCCCTGAAGTTTCTCACTAATTATTCTCCTTTAACAACCTGGCTCAAGCATGGGTACAGAGCTGTTTGTTCCATAGAACCGGTGTGACTAAGCTGAAATGTTCAACAAGACAATAATAAATGGAAGGATATAGCAAAAGGGAAATGAACATCAGCAGTACTACAAAGCTAGATAATCTGGCTTTAAAGATATGGCCTGCTTTTTAAGCCTAGTAAATCCTAGTGTAGAATAGCTGCTCAGTAAATACTTGTTAAGTGAACTAATATCTATCCACAGTGGAAGTCAGATGCATTCCTCCCTCAGAGAGCTTAAGTTATAACAGAGAGACATGTTAAATGGGTAATTTTGATACAATTTTCTAAGTTCTGTGATGAAAAAGTGTAGTGGTTAAAATCATAGACTCTGGACCCAGACAGCCACAGTGTGAATCATAGGTCCTTGGGCAAATGATTTAATCTTTTTCAAAAATTATTTTTATTAATATATAATGTATTATTTGCCCCAAGGGTACAGGTCTGTGAATCATCAGGCTTACACATTTCACAGCACTCACCATAGCACACACCTTCCCCAATGTCCATAACCCAACCAGCTTATCCCTAACCCCACTCCCTAGCAACCCTGTTTGTTTTGTGAGATTAAGAGTCTCTTATGGTTTGTCTCCCTTCTGATCCTATCTTGTTTAATTTTTTCTTCCCTACCCCCTACAACCCCCCATCCTGCCTCCCACATTCCTCATATCAGAGAGATTGTATGATAATTGTCTTTCTCTGATTGATTTATTTTGCTTAGCATAATACCCTCTAGTTCCATTCGCATTGTTGCAAATGGCAAGATTTCATCTCTTTTGATGGCTGCATAGTATTCATATATATATATATATATATTCTGTGCCAATTGTATAGTGATACCCCTACCTCATGTGTATATATGTATATTATACTGCCTTCCACCAGGATTTGCAGTAACTAGAAGGAAAAGCTTAGATCATTTAGACAGCACCTTAAGTCTTTTTTGGGGGCACCTGGGTGGCTCAGTGGGTTAAAGCCTCTGCCTTTAGCTCAGGTCATGATCCCAGGGTCCTGGGATCAAGCCCCACATCAGGCTCTCTCCTCAGCGGGGAGCCTGCTTCCTCCTCTCTCTCTCTGCCTGCCTCTCTGCCTATCTGTGATCTCTGTCTGTCAAATTAAAAAAAAACCTTTTAAAAAAAGTCTTTTTTCTTCTTTAGGTTTCAGTTTTCCCATGTGTTAAATGAGGAGTTTGGAGTTTGTAGAAGGTCCCTTCCAGCTCTGACATTTTTTTTTTTTTTCAGATTTTAGAACAAGACCAATGCCAAAAAACATACTAAATTGTTTTCTTTTCTCAGTGAAGGGAATCTTCAAAACATCTTCCTGTTAACATTAATTGACCATGTACTACATGCTAACTTTTATAAAGTGCCCACCACATACCAGGTACTGTGCTAGGTGTTTTCCATATTTTATTTCTAATCCTCACAACAAACCAGAAAGATGAGCCTCATCCCTATTGTGTATGGGATTTGTTAGATGAAGTAACTAAATTGATTGATTGTACCTTCTTTGTATCAGACATGATGTTACATTTAACTAAGGATACAAAAATAAATAATGCTGACCCTATGTTTGGGGAAGTCAGAGCCTATGAAAGGAAACTGAGATGCAACATAGGCAAGGCCCATTCTTTCTTTCTTGAAGAATTCTTCTTCTTTCTTCTTTTCATTTTTTAATTTATTTCACACACACACACACACACACACACACACACACACACACAGCAGCAGCAGCAGCAGCAGCAGCAGAGGCAGGGGGAGAAGCAGACTCTCGATCCCAGGAGTCTGGGATCATGACCTGAGCCAAAGGCAGATGCTTAGCTGACTGAGCCACTCAGGCGCCCCCAGGCAAGGCCCATTCTTTACACTGCACTGTAACTATAGAGACATCTATGTTCCAGCCTTACCAGGGTTCCACTTCTCAGGATAGGACATCTTCAACCAGAGTTTAACACAATTTTTAGCATATAGTAGGCTCTCGATAAATATCCCTTGAATGAATAAAAAATGAATAAATTAATAAAACGCTTAAAACCCCCATTCCGTTTTTCCCTTGGATAAAATAAAAAAAAAAAGCAATCCATTTCATCCTTTCTCTACTTCAAGCTTTGCTGTTCTCTGTTGGCCCTCAAAGGGTTAAATGTTTCCTATCTCATTCTTTTCTATAAAGCTCTGCTGCTTTTGTTGTCTTTTCCCTTCTAAGCTTGCTCTAATAATAGACCAGTTATTGAGCAGAATTGCTTTCTGGCATTTAGGAAGCAGGATCCATGCATATAGACAATTGACTTTTTAAAAATGCACCTATTATTGTTAATAGCCTATTGGCTTAAGCTGAAATCAGACTACATCCAATATCTTTTCTTTTCCACTCCTCCACTTTGGCCATCAGAATGTGTCAATATTCAAATTCGTTTTCTAGTAATATGGGTTCCCATCAGTACTCTTTCCTGATCATGAACAATAAAACCTAAGTCTTCTCTGCTTTTTTACTTCTTTTACCACTACTAGAACACTCTGACTCCTTTTCACAATCAACCCCAATTGGTTTTTTGATTCAAGGACGGTGCTGTGTCATCAGAACTGTTAAATTATCCTCATAGAGATGAATAAAGGAAAGTGAGTAAAGGAGGAAAAATTATGTACTCACATTCTTAAAAAAGTTCTCAGTACATCATCCATTCTCAAGTAGTCAGAATGAATTAACCACAGGGCAGAGGGATAATGAGAATGAACTACTGAATTCTACTATAGCCAGAAAAATTCTATTTGAAAATAGAAGAGGCTCAAAGCAAGGAAGTATCTTTGGCCTAAAATAGAGAAGGTCAGGGATCACAAGGCTTTCAAAGGTTATATGGTCCAGTGAATCCCAAACACTAATCTGCAGATCCATGACAGTCTGACATTTTTATCAGTCTGTTGACACATGAGAAAAATTGTTGCCAACTGACCTTTCTAGAGAAAGACTTCTTAGTAAAAGACTATGGCCGTTCTAACTTTTCATTATTTCAGTGTTAAAATACCATTTCATTAATGATACGCTAGAAATGACACATGTCCTCTCATGAAAAGGTTAAAGATTGATATCCTTCTGTTGGTCTCAGAAGTTTTGGGAAATTTTACAGAAATTATGCTAGTCTTTGAGATCAAGATGTTGGGTTGTTACTGTTTTGGTCTAGTAGTTTCCAAACCCGGCAGTGCATCTATATTACTGGGAGACTGGTTAAAACCATGAATTCCTGGCTCCCACCCCCAGGTATTCTGATTCAGCAAGTGTGGAGTGGGACCTAGGAGTCACTACTGTTATAAAAGTCTCTAAGTGATTCTGATGTGCGACCAGGTCAGGGAAACACTGCTCTGCTTCACCAACTAGTATAAGTAATCAAGGGCATAAGCAATCAGAATGATTCCACTGTGGGCTTATTTCTGTTATGGGCAGAAAGAGAGCACATACATTCACTTGCAATATAATCCAGAGACCTCCACTAGAGTTTCCTAAGGTCCACAGTTAGACAAATAAAAATAATTTAAAGGGCTTACAGGGGTCACACCTCATTTTTCATCATCATGAGCCAAGCTGAATGGATCTATACAGAGTAGGTGGTTTCTAAATTTTTTTTTCACTATTGATATTTGTTGACTAAGTCTGATTTAGAAATTTGTAGAAAAAAATCATTCATCTCAGGACACTAGCCCTACCTCTACCACCTCATTCTCAACTTTGTCTCATCCTTTACATCCTTCCTTTCCCCTTTCCTCAATCTCAAAATGTCTTCATTCAGTCTAGTGGAGTCAATTTCAATAAACGGTAAATATAATTATTAATATTTCCTACTAGAATGTAAACTCCACCAGGACAAGGACCATTGCCTGTTTCTAGCACCTGACATACTGACTAGCACACAATAGTTGCTCAGTAACTATTTGTGAAATGAATAGCTGAATGGCATAAGAAAGGCAAGAGACTGGTCTCCTCAATTCAGCACTAATCCTCCTGTTTGCTTTGTTGAACTGACTCTGGAGACTCTGGAAAGGCAAGGAATTTCTACTGGAGAATAGTGAGAAGAATGGGTGGTGAGGGCTGAGAAATCAGCAGATGCCCCTAAGTCATGGAATGGTGGGTAATCCAGTACGTTTGGAGCCTGGCATGAATGGAGGAAAAGAGGGGAACAAAGTGACAGAGAATGGTGCTAGCCAGGTTGAATAAAAGATCCTCAGAAACAGGCACCAGGTTTTTTTGTGCGTGTGTCCTTCATATTTAGTACAGAGCCTGCCAGACAGAGGCTCTTAGTAAATATTTGCTGAGTGAAGAAGGCTGGTCCCAAACCATAAAGGACCTTTTATGCCTGGCTGTGGAATTTAAACTTAAGATTCAAATGGAGAATCATTGGAAGTTTTCAGAGCAGAGAAATATCACGATTGAAGTTATATTTTAGAACTGTAATTGGCAGGATTATTTAGAAAGAGAATGGAAGTCACAGGCATGTCAGACCTGATTTGGCTCCTAATTCCCAATCTCCGTTAACACTGTTAGCACTTTTTTCCTTCACTCAAGCAAGAAATGTCAGCATCATCTTTGCTTCTTCTTTTTCCCTCAGTATCCAAATCTGTCAACTCTATCGTAACAGTGGTTCACAGAATCATCTTTTTTTCTTCATCCTCACAGTCAGTGCCCCATTTTATATTCTCAACATTTTTTAACATGCTTGGTTTCCTTATCTCTTTCCAAACCACAGTATATTTCTATGCAGTCACCATGGTTTTATTTCTAAAATGTAGATTTGATATCAGTTTCCTATTCAAAAATCTTCAGTGGTTCCCCTGCATATCCAAAATAAAGCCTATACTTCTCAGCACACCATTTAATAACTGTGAAGTAGTATTAGCTCCATTCAGCAATAAAGAAACTGAAGCTCAAAAAGGGAAAATGACGTGCTTAGAACCACACAGGTGTGCAATGGTAGAATCAAGATTAGAACCCGGGTATTCTCATACCAGTACTCTAACCATTAAAGAAGGTTGAAATGGTAGGTATTGCATGTGTTGCTAGAATAGTGGGATGGTGGTTATAGGATCTTGTCTTCTGGGAGGGGCATGTACTTTGAAGCTCATACAAATAAGCAAAGATTCCTGTGCTACCTCTTTCTGGCTTTGCAGACTTAAACAACTGACTTAACCTCTTAGAGTCTGTTTCCTCAGTTATAATATATGCACAAATCCATCCCAACCTTATATGGTGTTATGATTATATAAAAGCATGTATGTAAAGGGCTAACATAGTGCTAGGTTCATAGGAGATTCTCAATGAGTGTTATTACCCACCCTCACCGCCCACATCAGTGATCTAAAAACCCATTTAAACAATGAGGAAACAGAATTTAGACAGTCGGGTTTGAGGTGAGCTGCAAAACTCCAGGTTTATTTCTACTTGTGAGATTGGAAATAACCTTTTTTCCCCAGGGTTTTATTCAGGTTCCCTGCAAATGAAAACGGAGGCTAGTGTCCCCTGGGGCAATAGTTGGTCATGTGTATGGTGAGACCCCTGACTAAAAAGCAAATCTCAAGCACTAGTGCCCATTATGTGCATGATTTGTCACTCATGGCTAAAGTATTATGGATTTTTATTAAAATGTAAATGCTTCCTGGAAGAGGTAACATACATATTAACTCTGGCCTGATTAACTTTCACTTACCTCTTTCCATGAGTAGAGGCCTTCTATGCCTCTGCGCTTTGCCTCTTTTAGGCAGGGACAGCCCACCCTACCCTCAGCCTGTTAAAATCCTTATCAACATTCAAGGTCTATCTAGGTCACAGCCTCTTCAGAAGCCTAATGTGATTGCTCAGCCAAATCCCACCTTCCCTACTTTGTCCCTCTCAAGCCCGAGACTCCCGTCGTGAAGTTTAGGATGTATGGAGACCACCTTGAATTCCAGCTTGAACTTGACTTGTCCCATGACCTTAGGCTAAAAAACGCCTTGACCTCGTTGAGCCTCAGATTTTGTGCTTGACTAAAAATGTGGCAGTCAAGGCACTCTTATTCTCTAAGCATGGTAGAGCCCCCGCGATTTGTGAATTTGGACAGATTCTTTTCATGGCAGGCAAGCTCCTCGAAACCCCTCTATTCTTCTGACAAGTTCAGCCCGCTCTTACGTGCTTCATAAATCTGAGTTCCTGAGCATCTGGCAGAGCCCTGGGCTGAATTTTCACCGGCCATACAGTCTTTTCACCCAGCAAGAAGGTTAATGAGATGCCGGATAGAAAAAGCTTGGAGCTCTCCCGCCTGCTGGTGGAGAACGGAGTAGCTTAGTAACCACACCGCGACCTCATGATTAGTGCATTAGACGCATGGGCCCTCAGGGGAGGCAGAACTTCCCGGGATCGTGGGGGCGGGTCCCCAGGGTTGAAGCTGGTCGCAGCAGCGCAGCCTGGCAGGGAGCCAGGCCGCGCACAGGGCAGATCGCCCATCCCGCCTCCAGGGAACGGTGCACTCCCCGGGGAGCAAAATCTCCCTTTCCCTCCCGGGGCTGGGGCCTTAGTCTGGGACATTCAGCGAGACTCTCACGTCTCTAAGCCCGAGGTGGGCGGAAGGGGGCGGTGGGCGCTGGAACTACACCCTCTGCAAGCGGCTCGGTGGAGTCCGCCGGGCCGGAAAACCGGCCGTTGCCCAACTGGCGGCTTGACCTGGCCTCCACTTCTAGTTCCCCACTGAGGGATAGAGAGCCGGGAGGAGCCTAAGCTGATCTTAGGCTCCCGCCCCGCCTGGGCCCGGCCCCCTCCGGTGTCACTACATCTCCCTCCCTTCCTGGCCCAGCCCCCGGCCCAGCCCCGGCCCTCCACCGCTCCTCAGGGCTCCAGGTTGGCGCAAACAAAACCCTGATTGACTGCCCGGAGGGGCGTGCCTCGCTGCCGGGCTGTCTCCTCCCCTTCGCGCCCCCGCCAGGGATTTGCTGGGAAGGGCGGGGGCGAAGGGGGAGAGATTGGGGGTGGGGGGTTGAGCAGGACCCTGGAAGGCTGAGTCCCCTGTTCGAAAAGATTTTGCCCACCTTCTGTCTGAGGTCTGGGGTTTCCCCTCCAGGTCCCTCTCCCCAAGCCCAAGTGTGGGACAAAGAAATTCTGAGGGCAGAGTGAGGTCTTTCACAGCCCAGCTCTTGTCCTGGGCCACCTCAGTTCCAGGCTGCTTGTGAGGAAGAAGGGAGTGGTAGAAACGGACAGTGGGGTCTTGCCTGGAAATTCTGGGTTGACCAGTGCGTTTTGGAGAAGGCAGGGGGAACAGGATAGATTGTGGAAAAACCATTTAAACACTCCTTCTACTGGGTATCTGGACAAGGAGGACAGGATTCAGTAGTTTGGAAAGGAAGTTGAGGTACGGAGCAGTGGCTAGAGTAGGTAGGCAAGTGTGGGGAGCAGGAAGGGCTAGGGAGAAGAGCAAGGCTGTAGCGGCTGCCTGTTGAGGGAGGAAGGGGGGGAGAAGAGGAGGGGGAGGAGAGAGATGACATGGGGAGAGCAGAAGGGGGGTTGGACGTGGGAGGAGGAGGAGAGGACTCGAGGGACCGTCTGTCGCGGGACAGGCGGGCCAGCTGGGGCGCGGAGCCGGGAGGAGGAGGCAGCGGCAGCAGCAGGGCTCGGAGCAGCAGCCGCAGCAGCAGCAGCAGCAGCAGCAGCAGCAGCAGCAGCAGCCGCCGCCGCCGCCGCCGCCGCCGCCGCCGCCGCCGAAACAAGTACCAGCCACACAGCGGCTCCTCCTGCCCGAGCAGCCACAGTCCCCCTGCCGAGATGGCGCTGCAAAGCCCAGCGAGCAAGGAAGCCGAGGGGCCCTGGCGGGAGGCAGACCAGGAACAGCAGGAGTGGGTGGGTAGCCCCGAGCCAGAGCCCGAGCCTGAGCCGGTGCCAGTGCCTCCACCCGAGCCACAGCCGGAGCCACAGCCAGAGCCACAGCCCTTACCGGACCCTGCACCCCTGCCGGAGTTGGAATTTGAGCCAGAGCCAGTGCATGAATCCAAGTCCACGCCCACCGTGGAGACCCGCGGCACTGACCGTGGCTTTCAGCCCCCCGAAGGTGGATTTGGCTGGATGGTGGTCTTCGCTGCCACCTGGTGCAACGGCTCCATCTTTGGCATCCAGAACTCTTTTGGGATCCTCTACTCCATGCTGCTGCAGGAGGAAAGAGAGAAAAATCGCCAAGTGGAGTTCCAAGCAGGTGAGTGGCCCCGCGCGCCCCTCCTGGCATTCTGGGCAAGGGTGTCCTCCGCTCCCACTGCCGCCAACTCCTGACCTCTGGGTCAAAGTCGCCCCTCCAGCTTTCTGCTTCGACTCCTCCCCCCTTGTCTCAGGGCCCAAGGCGCTGCTAAGGCGGAGGTTGCGGGGCTCTGGGCACCCTTACCTTCGGAAACTAGGTGCAAGACGTCCCTTGGGTGGGACCTGGGATACTCACTGATCACAGGCAAGGGATGAACTTTTTGGCCTGGTTCAAATCCAGACGCACTTTTTTTTTTTTTTTTCTTTCTTCCGTATGCTGACCATGTGTAGTGCGGGAAAATATTTGCAGTTTTTGTTTTGTTTTGTTTTTTGTTGCTGTTGTTTGTTTGTTTGTTTGTTTTTGTTTTGGAGGCGGTGCGAAGTCATGGAGAGAGGAGAAGAGTTGGGAGGCTGGGAGGGCTTTCAGAGAAATTCCCTACTGCGGATCTCCGCAGCAGCCCCTGTTCCTGTACAACAGGGAATGGAGGTGTTTTCTGTCAAAAACACTTTAGGAATCCTGATGACTGAGCGAAGAGTCAAATACAAGGCAGGCGTGTGTGTCTGCTGGAGAGAGAGAGGGGGAGGGAGGGAGAGAGAGTGAGGTGTGCGTACATCGCTTTGCTTCCAGTGGTTATGGCCCAGCCAGGCCAGGTAGTCCTCTACCACTCTGAGGGAGTGAGCAGATCTCTGTGCCCTCTGAGCTGAACCCCAAAGCAAGCAGGGAGGGGGGTCTCTGAGGTCTCCTGCCAGAGAAGTGTAAGGCAGCTGGCAGGCTGGGCCCTGAGACTAACTCCAAGCTGCCCCCAACCTGAGCCTTGCCCTCCCTGGGCACCAGAGTCTCTCCACTATCGTCGGGATGCCTTCTGCCAGAATGCCGGCCTTGACCTCTCCCACTTTCCCATGGGGCTGACTTGGTCTTCTTCCCTAAGACAAGCAGGGCTGTGGGGGTGCATAACCTATGCTCTCTAGGCCTGTGGCCCTAAGACTGCAACCTTGCATTCTCTAAGCACAGAATCTGCCCAAGGCCCTGAAGTCGGAGGAGCTATCCTGTTTTCTCAGAAAGTCAAATGGTGATGCCCCTCAGCAGTTCTGATGAGGAGTCTAGGGAGGGAGCGAGGGACTTGGGATGCCTTCTACCTGTAAGCTCTCTCCTTCTGTGGCTCTTTAGGACAGAATCACTGTCTGCTGGGACTCTGTGGCTTTTCATAGTATTGCCCTGGGGCTGAAGGTTTCCCTCATCTCACCACCCCAACACCTACTTCTACTGCCCCTCTGGGGGTGCCTTGGGATTATTTATTGAACATAGAAACCTTGAACCTAGGGTGTCCACCTATGGATTCCCCCAGGCCCTTGAACAGCCACTCCTACCTTCCTCTGAACCAAGGACCCCGCCCTTTTTTAAAGTTTGCAGTTTCACTGTCTTTGAAGAAGAGGATTGGGGTACCTCTTGGTACATCTTGTGATCCATTGGCACCACAATATGCGGGTCCCACTTGAAAATTAGAATGTGCCTCAGTGGCTGTCCAGAGCAGAGACTGCCCAGGCCACAAGAGGTGCACAAGTGTAGGGGGTCCCTGGACTGTGTGAAACAACTTCTGGGAGTAAGGTCACTGCCATACTCACCCCTGGGACTACCTTTTCCTTGCTTTGATGCAGTTCAGGGGCTTTTGTGAAGGCAGTCAGAGTAAGGCCTCTGCCTGTTGCCTAGGTTACCTTGGATGGCACCTGCTGAGCATTGCTCTGTGGTTGAAGGCAGGCTGTTGGCCTTCAGATTCAGTGGCAAAGTCTGGGAGAAACTTCATGGGAGGTAGTGGGGGATGGGCTGAAGCTAGGCCCTGGTATTCATGTGGTGTGAGCAGGCCTAGAGCTGGGCCTTTCAGAATATGTAATAAAACTTGGAAAAACCACTACTTTACCAGGAAGAGGTTTACTGCTGGGGAACAAACTTCAAAGTAGGTGATCATAGGGGACTCAGGGGGAGGGCTGGCTGGGACTTTCCGGTCAAGACCTCACAGTGCAGCTGGGAAAGAGGGGGGGCGCAGTGGGCTGTGCAGAGGTGTGGCTGGTGTGTATTCTGACACAGACTAGGTCCATTGAAGGGCTGGGTCTACTGGATTAAATTATGGTGTGTATAGGTCAGGAAGGGACAGAAAGGAATTTGGTATATCCCTAGGGTCTCAGAATACTTTGGCTTGGGCCCTTGCTGTGGTGTATCTTGAATTCATGAAAGTTATTTTTTATACTGGATGCTCTTGAAAACACCTCAGTTTTTATTTTGACAAGGTCAAGAATACCCCACTACATTCCTGAGTTCCTAGAAAATCTCATCCTTAGCATTACCTTTCTTGGGCCCCTCAGCTTTCCCAAGCAACCATTCAGATCCTGAGATTCCAAAAATGTCTCTGCCTCCACATACTTTCCGCAATTTACTCAAAATTTCTGGGCACATGGGTGGCTTGGTTGTTGGGCGTCTGCCTTCAGTGTCCTTGCATCAGGCTCTCTGCTCAGCTGGAAACCTGCTTCTCCCTCCCCCGCTCCCTCTGCTTGTGCTCTCTCTCTCTGTGTGTGTCAAATAAATAAATAAAGTCTTAAAAAAAATTTCCCAGCAACCTGTGCCACAGCACTGGTGTCTCAAAGGGATAGAAGAAGCTGGTAGAAGCTTGCTAAAATGTTTATGAGCCAGTATTTGCCTAATAGCCATTCTGGGGAACACGGAACATATACCCCCATAGTCAGGGAGGTTGATGCATTATATATTTCTATTAATGTGGTGCATTGTCCATTTCTATTAATGTTTGATATGACTTTCATCTCTAAAAAATCTATGAATTTAATATTTGGAGGCATCCCACAACCCAGATTCTCTTTGGCTAGGCCTAATATCTTTGCAATTGTAAAGCAGCCACTGATTGGTTTTATGAGTTCTGGATAATTGGCACTGTTATGAGGGAGCCCTAGCAAAAGGTGGTTTTGATATTTGGGGGCTAGCTCCACATCAAAGGAGTCTCTGGGCATGGGGAAAAGCCTTGGAAAGTAGAAGAGAAGTGGAATTCAGGCCATTCTAGAGCATGCAATGTACAATTTTATGTATATTCTGTGATGTATACAGTTCTGTGGTGGCACTAACAGTGTATCTTGTGCCTTCTCTTCACCTGTTTTTGAAGGGATGCCAACTTCCCCAGGTCTTATGCCTGGGAGGAATGGCAGGCAAAAGTTTCCTTAGATGGAGGCAAGTGACCAAGATCTGGTTTAGAGGAAAAAGGAAAAAATCAGGAGAGAGATGGACCTATACTTCTTGCAGAGTTTGTAGAAAATTTGGGAGTTCCCCTGCTCAGATCAAGCAGCAGACAGGACAGGGCAGCCAGGCAACCTGGTGTAAAGTATAGCATGCTTTCTGGTTGAGCTTTCCTACAAGCTCTGCAAAAAGTATGGGCTCATTTCTCTCCTGATCTTTTCCTTCCTCCCCCTTAACCAGACCTTGGTCAGTTGCCTCCATCTCAGGAACATTTTGTCTGCCATTCCTTCCAGGTATAGGACCCAGGGGAAGTTGACTTTTGGAGGAAAGAGGGTAAAGAGGAACAAGGTATCATTGGTTGTGGGCCCCAGGTCATTATTGGAATCCTAAGTGGGTTGGAGCTGGGGAAGTCTTAGGGTTGGGATCCAGAGGATAAGGTAGACCAAGCTAGAGTTGGTAACATTAGCTTCAAGCCTAGGTCTTTTTAAATGAGCTCCAGAGTAAACCCATTACTCTGCACTTTCCACATTGACTGCCAGTCTAACACTGAGCCATAAGATATGATGGGAGGCATCTTTTGTTGGATAGTTTATAAGCATGGCCCTTGCAGGCTCCTAGGTTGGAGGATGGAGACTAAGGCTCTCACCACCCATGGAAAGGGACAATGGTCAGAAAAGTTTACTACTGGGCACAAGATAGTTCAGACTCATGGATCACTCAAATGGAGACAGAATTTTCTAGGCATGGGGAAAATGGAACACTATGTATTTAGACAGAGAGTTCCAATGATGGGCTGGGTCAAAAGCAGGGTAGGCTATATTTCTCTTCCCCATCTTAGGGTCTTTTATTACTTGGTTCAGTGTCTCACTGGGATGACTAAATTGCCTAGTTTAGGAACCAGGTATTCTTTGAGGAAATCTTCCAGGGTCTTGCTTTTGTCTGAAGGCTTTTGCCTACTGTCCAGATAAACTTGATTAGGTTGGCTTAGAATTTGCAATGGAGCTTTGGGCCACAGGGCCATTGGTCAGGTATCTTTCAAGTAACTCTTCTTCCTCCTTTCCATCCAAACTGGGTGCCAAACTAGGATCTTGACTCATATCGGAAAGGATGAGAAGGAGAGGTTGGGGTATTTGGAAGCCAACTGGGAGGTTGCTTGTTTTAGCTAGAGTAGCTGGTTGAGGCTGGATCCCTGGCTTGCTGTCCACTGGCCTCAAATGCTCATTCTGAATATAAATCTGTACCCCAAAAGTGCTGGTGATCTTAGTAATACCAGTTAGACAGTGACTAGGAGTTGGACAACTTATGCCCCTGACAGGCTCTGTGACTTTGAGCAGGTATTTTACCTCTCCGTACTTCAGTTTATCTATTTGAAAAATGAACAGGTTTGACTAGATGAACTTTATACCTCTAGAATTATGTGTCCTTCTAGAATTATGTGATAGTTTATTCTTTACTATTCACTTGGCATACATTTTGACTCATTCAGACAAAATGGAAATTTGTTAATCTGCCTGAATGAAGATGTAGACAGTTTGAAGAGATTGGGGAAACAATGAAAAAAATAGATATTATTTTCCCATGTCATATGTATTTAGAGATTATAGGGCTGCTTATATATACCATTGTGGTTGAAAAGATCCACTCCTTTTTGCCAAGTGTGTAAGGGCAACACTGGATTAGCAACTGCTTCTCCCAGAATGCCCTGCTCAGTATGGATCTGGGCCCCCAAGAAGATTCCCTTAACTTGGCTGGCTTCAAGCTAGCAGAATGGGTCTTTATGCTACTTTTTCCAGAAATTTGGGCCTATTACTAACAAGCATTAAACTATAAGCATTTCCTGAAGCCTCAGTTTGGACCCTTCTCCTGAAACTTAATTTCCTACAGTTCATTCTTATTTCCCAGAAATGCATGCTTACTATGACCTTGGTCTGCTGTTACTTCACGATAGAAGAGCACACTAAGATTCCTAAATGTGACATAGTGGCTTTCTTCAGGGGGCTTCACACAGGGCATCTTTATAACTGGGTTAGAGCTGCTGGCTCAGCCCCACTGTGGATGGGTGTGGGAGGACTGCTGTTTCAATCCTAGAGGAGGCCCTACTGGGTATCCACAATCCCTGGTCAACTTTAGCTTCACTCAGGGCTTAGCTGAGAGTGTGACTACTGAAGTACCAGACATAGAACTCTCTCTCATTTCCCCCTAAATTTATACTTGCTTGTCATTGGAAACATTTCCCCCAGGGCCATGAAGAATAAACAAGCAGCTGGACTATCAACATTTGCAGAAATATGTAAAATATGACTTCTTGACCTTTTGAACAGACCAGTTTCCCAAGAGGGTATACTGCTTTTACCACCAGCATCTTTTTGTTGTGTTGCCTTTTGAAAAGAAATAATCATTTACTCTTTTAAGATTGTATAAAAGATGGAGTGAACTTTCTTGCCTAAAGGAACTTTCTTACTTGGGATTCAATTAGCAAACCTTAGAGAAAAGTCTTTATTCATAAGACACACACACATCCCATACACCTCACCTGAAGCCATGGATTATGAAAGAAGTCTTTTCCCATTTGTTTATGGAATCAGGTTTAACATAATAGAGGCTTCTGTAGGGGTTATGGCAGACTAGCACAAAGGGCCCAGAATTAAAAACTTGTTAGGTGAGGGTGATGGAGAGGATATGGCCAGCCTGTCTGTACGTCTTGGCCTGGACCCCTTTGAGTTTCCCTACACTGGATCATGGAAACTTTATAAGTTTCTGCTTCCATCCTTCTTTTTATTCTGAATCCCTCTGGTACCCAATGGTTACTGGGAAGAGGGTTTAGGATACTTCAGCCCTCTCCCATCTTAGGAATGACAGAGCCTAAGGAGATTTAATTACCTACCTTGAAGGTGGGTGCTGTGGTTACTAATGTGAAATCACTTGGCACCTATTTGTGGGTGTTGAATGTGGCCTGTTTGGATGCCTTGAGGAAGTATAAGCCTCTTCAACCTGGTAGTCTTGCCTACCTTTATCTTCTACTTTGCTCCAGCTTCTGGGGTTGAAATGAAAAGAAGGGATGAAATTAGCTGTCTTAACCATATTTTCCTGGATCCTTTCATTTTCATAGTCCATTTGTATCACCTTTGATAGCTATGCCATCCCCTTTCCTCACAGTATTGTTATCACTCTTCTTTTTCTTTCTCTTGCTCAATTAAGGAACAGCTGGAGTTTAAGATGTTGTACAGGCCCAACTCCTCCAGCCAGGATCTTGGCCAATCTCTACACATCCCACAGAGGAATCTCTTCTTTTTTCTCCTTTCTTCCCTCTCTCACTCTCTACTTTCTGGGGAAAGGGTGACTTTCTATGTAGCATTCAAGAGTGTGGAAGTCATCACCTCTGGATTTTTGCAGTAAGATAGCTGCTATGAATCTGTTTTTGTCATTTCCACAACCTCTCTTTTCATAACCCTGGGACCCCAGCCAAGGAAATAGTATTGTAGCAGGTCTTACCCAATTGTATTCAACAAATATCCTGGTCAGTTGCACTCGTTTCTCTTCAAGTCCTTACTTTTCTTGTTCTGCGCTAACTGATCCTCCAGAGATTTCAGATTGGTTTTCAGTAACTTCAGTGGTTCTGGGTAGAACAGAAGTCTTCATTCTATTTTGAGTCCTACCATCTCTCTTCTTGCCAAAAAATACTACAAAATTGAATGTAGAGGAGTCAGAGAAGGAAGAAAGCAGACACCCAAGTCCTAACTAGAGTCTAAAGTACCTTCAGTGAGGGTAGAAAGAGAGGAAGTAAGGCTCCCAGGTTAGTTGCTTCCCCACTTCTGCATAGCTGAAGGGAAAGGGGGATAGGAAATGTTGCTAAACAGTCCTTACACAGTCTTTTTGCTCAGCCTATCCTGTGGATCTACCCACCCACCTTCTTATCCAGGCTGAAAGGGTATATATATATATATATATGCATCCATATGTCCAGGCTTATGTGTACGTGTGTATGAATAGCCGGGCTTGTGATGTCTGTCTGAGCCAATTAGCAGAGTTGCTTAGAACACAGCAGTTATGAGGCTGAGATTCAGTCACTTGTTCACGTCACTGAACTTCTCACAAAGAAAAGGGTTCTTCTATTTGCCACCCATCCCCTTCATGTGGTATTGCCACTCATCCTAGGGGGACTGGTTAAAAGTATGGAGAGGACTCCCTGTAAGCTCTCCCTGCCAGTTATTTTTATTATTACTATTACTATTATTATTATTTATTTATTTAGCATTTTACAATGAAGTCTGTGCCAACATTATATTAAATTCTTAACTTGTGCCATTATTTCTGAACAACGCTATGAAATAGGTACCATTATTTTCTCCATTTTGTAGATAAAAAGACAGAAGCGCAGAATTTAAATAACTTGCTTAAGCTCATATAGGAAGTAATGGCAGAACTCGGATTTGAACACAGAGAATCTGAGTCCAGAATTCCTGCTTTTTTATATCACCTAATACATAGTAAGGATGGGAAGAAGCAGCTACCAAGAAGACTGCTGCCAAGTTTTCCATTCCTGTAGCCTCAGGGCATCCTTATGACTAAGGAATAAAAAAGACGGCCAAGAAAGGCTTTAGTAGACAGAAGTCTGACAGTCTTGTGATGTATGTCATACTCCTCTAGCTACCCGTCTCACTCTACTCAGAGTCGTGATCCCTGGGTACAAAAAGGACCATAGAAATGGTCTCTTCTTAATTGTTTAGCCTTCAGTGTTCTCATCTGCACAATGGAATTAACAATATTTTATAGGACTATGAAGTATCCAGTGAGGTTATGTGTACAAAAGATTTTTGTAAACTGTGAAGGGGTTGGTGTTATTCTTATTCTTTTTTTTTAATTTTTAATTTTTAATAAACATATAATATATTTTTATCCCCAGGGGTACAGGTCTGTGAATCACCAGGTTTACACACTTCACAGCACTCACCAAAGCACATACTCTCCCCAATGTCCATAACCACCCCCCTTCTCCCAACCCCCCTTCCCCCAGCAACCCTCAGTTTGTTTTGTGAGATTCTTATTCTTATTTCCAGTAATCTTTCCCAGTCCCTAGAAATTGAGTTGCTATACCTTTCTCTAAATGTTTCTGGAAGGGAAATCAATCCTCCTCTTCACATTCTACCTCCCCACTCAATTTCTTCCCCATATCCCCTCTGTATTATTCTGCAGTTTGATCTGGGTGTTCTGTAGCTAAGGAATGGCTGTGTTTTCTTTGTTCCTCAGTTCTCTAAGAACCCAGAGAAAGGAGGGGCCAGGTCCCAGGTCATATACATTCAAGGAAATAAGGCATGTTAAAATATTTACAGTACTTGGCAGGATCTCACAAACGTCCCGACAAGTCAAGGACTGCGTTTTTTGGTAGGAATTGCTAGGGATTGGGGGGTGGTGAGTGGCAGGTGAGGTTAGGGCTTCACTTCCTCCCGAGGGTCTCTCACAGAGCTTCTGTTCTCTTGCAGGTAGTGAGGAAGAAGGAAAGGGATATTTAGGGTCAGAAGGTCTGGTCCAGGGAACATTAAGCATAGAAGGGACTTGCTCTTTTGTATTCAGTTTTGGAGTGGGCCTACTTCCTTGTGTTCTAAACAGGATAGTCCTAGAGAACAGAGGCCACAGAAGGCCAGAGGCTTGGAGGAAGATTGTAATAGCAGTTTTGAACAGGAATTTCAGCGACCACTTAGGGAGCCTCCATTAAGACCATCTAGTGGGCAAATCTGAATGGAAATGTTTCTCTTCTTTGTTGCAAACAACAAAACAAAATCTCCAAGCCCTTCTTTGAGACTAAGATTTCAAATATAGTAGGATTCACCCTTTTGATTTTTGGTTATTTAAATGTCTGAGCTGGAAGGCATTTTGGAGACCATCTCATCCTACCCCATCTGGTTCCTGTTTTATAGGTAGAGAACTGAGATCTGGAAAGATGTGACCTCAATCAACATTATAGTCAGATGATTATAATGGAGATTGGTTTGTAAGAGGGATTGGGAAATGGATGCAAAGGATGGGGCTTTTGGCACCCTGGGATGTCCCCAATCCAATTCACTGGCATACTGCCCCTTTCTCTCCCTGAACTTTTCCAAACTCAATCCCCAGACTCTACTTTGTGGAAAGAGATTGTATTGTATTTTAATAAATGTAATTTTATTTATTTAATATGAGACCAAATTCAAGAGATGCAACACTGTAAAGTCTCTCTTTAACCCCTGTCTCCCAGTTATCCTGTTCACCTCCTTAGAGGCCATCAGTGTTATCTGGTGTGTCCTTCCAGAGATATTCTGTATATGTACAAGCAATTGTGTGTGTGTGTGTGTGTGTGTGTGTGTATACACTCTATTTTTAAAATACAAATGGTAGCCCATACTTCATATTATCTTCTACCTTGCTTTTATACTTCAAAATATGTCTTGGATATTACTAAACATTAAATCCATAAAGTCCTCACTTTCTTATAATTGCACAGTATTCTATTATATGGGTATATCATATTTTATTTTATCAACTTTGCTAATTGGCATTAAACCTGTTACATATCTTTGAATATAGGCTTTGGAATCAAACAGTGCTAAATTCAGTTAGTTACCACATGGCTGGCTTTGACAAAGTTTTTAACTTCTCAAAGTCTGAGTTTTCTCATATATAAAATAGGGATAATAATAACATGTTTCATTATTGCTATGGAGATTAAATGAGATGAGGCATACAAAATACCTAGCATATAGCCAGGTACATACTAAATGTCCAAGACATGCTGGTTTTTTCCCTGCTTACAAACCTTTCCCATACCCTCTACCCAATTCAATTAATGTTGGTTCAATTCAAGTCAATGAGTGTTTATTGTATGCAAGTATGCAAGGCTGAACCATGGATGAGGCAAAGAAGGAAAAATCCCTCAAGTTTATAATTTCTTTGCAAATACATAACATACCAAACTGCAGATTATTGCTAAGTAGTAAAAATATGTGTGTGTATACATATATATATGTGTGTGTGTGTGTATGTATATATATATATATATATATATATACATGATTGTATATATATATACATAATTGAATACAATTATTGTGTGGTGATGTGGAAAAGGAGAGATGAGTGTGAGGAATCAAGAGAAATTGAGGGTTTGCTAGGAGAGTTGTAACTCAAGATGGGATTTAGTTAAGTGAAGAAGAGCCTATGAATTGGGCAGTGGCGGGATGAAGGTTGAGAATTGGACAGTTTGATTGTTGCTCAGAGTTTGGGTCTTTGCCCTCTGAGAGTCCAGTGAGTCACTGTTCCCCATTAGGCCTTGACCCAGCAGGCAGGGTGGAATGGAGGGGCAGGAGGAGAGGAAGATACTGAGGACATTTGCAGGGAAGGGCACAGGGTGGGAGGATGTCTGGGCATTGGGCCATGGAATGAGGTGCCTGCAAATGG
This sequence comes from Mustela nigripes, assembly GCF_022355385.1. Taxonomy (NCBI): domain Eukaryota; kingdom Metazoa; phylum Chordata; class Mammalia; order Carnivora; family Mustelidae; genus Mustela; species Mustela nigripes. Next base: position 65,582,497 of record NC_081575.1, on the reverse strand, counting down.
CTTGTGGCATAGCCTGCCCAACCTACACCACCTGCTCTTCCATGTCAGCAGTCCAGACACTTTGTCTGAGGTCCAAGGGGAGGGATAAAAGGATATGAGAGCAGAAATGGCAACAGCTCTCAGCCCATTATCCTGAGTCCCAAACAGATCTCCAGATGCTGTGAGCCCTAGGACAACTACTAGAAAACTACTGAGTGGTAACAATCCCCTCTGTGTATAGCACCTAGTAGTTTTTACATCTTAGTTGATGTTTATCCTTGCAACAGAGACAGTTATGAAATAAAATACTCAGTTGAATCTCATCATGTGACAATATCTTTAATCACAACATGTGCTATGTTGAGGGATTCTGGAAGATGGAAAGTCAATGTGGTTTGTATTTAGCTAGGGAAAAGTTCACTAGAGATTTGAATTCCTATTTTATAGTTTCAGAAAATGGAAAGCCAACTGAGGGCAAGTGAGTGGCTTAAAGTCAGACACTTAATATTTAGCAGAGCTGAGACTAAAATCCAGGTATCCTCATTTCACGGTCCATGGGGACAGATATGTAGGAGCTACCTGGAAGTTGGAATAGAGCTGTCCCTTAACTTGATAGCAGCTTGAAGTTTAAGTGTACGGGTAAGAAGAAGTATAGTACAATGAAAAATAAATAATCGGGAGTCAAAAAGTTAAGGGAGATGGAAATGAGGGTCATGGAAGGAAGGATCTGGGCCTTGCTAAGTCTTGTTGGCTGGGATCAAGAAAGGTACTGGACTGGCAATCAGGAGACCTGGGTTCTGCTTCTAGCTCTGTTACTGGCTTTGTGACACTGAAAAGTCCCTTCCCTTTTCTCAGCCCCAATTTCTCCACTAATAAAATGAGAATACTTGACCTCCCAGAGACTTATAACCTCCCAGTGCTTATAACCAGTGGCGTCTATAAACCAAAGGGGTTTTGGGTGATGGGGAATGGTGAAGTAGTGAGTAAGAAAACAACTTCTCTGATGAAAATGGAAAACATTTCCTCCCAGATTTGAGAAGAGATGAGTTTTGGAAAGGGTAGCTATCCTGTGGTCTCCATCCTGTCTTGTCGGAGAATTCCATCCAAAAGAAGCAAAGAGAGAACATGTGTGCATAAGTAAGCAAGTACCTCAATGCAAACTTGAGATTTGGTGGGACAGATTATGATATGCTGAGTCAACATGCCTGGAAATCTTTCCTGAATATTCTCTAATAAGATCACCTTCCTAAGATCTCGGCTTTATTTTTTAAAAGGGGGTCTGTGTCCTATGGGTGAAGTACCATTGAGAATTCTCCCTTTATGGAGCCTTCTTGAGTGAGCACTAACTCTGGAGCCAAACTGCTTGAGTAAGTCCTGACTCCACCATTTAGCTGCATCTCTAGGCAGGCCACTTAACATCTCTGTGCGGCTACGTCCTCATTTTTAAGAGGAGGATAATAAGAGTACTTACCTTATAGAGTTGTTAAATGAGTTATATATAGCTTGGAACAGTGTCTGGGACATGGTAAGTGCTGTATAAGCATTTGCTATTCTTATTATCTCACTAGAAGGCTAGTGTAACCCCAGGTGAGCCCAAGGGAGCTTAGCATTACTCAGTCAGGAATTCTGGGGGTAAACTTACTTTATCCAGGTACCATCTGGGCTACTCTAATGTTGGCCAAGCTCAGGACCAGATTAAGATCTTTAGAGGCCCTATGCACTATTTTTTTCAACTGCCAGCTTCTGAAACAATTCATTAAATCTATATTTTTCTCATTTGGGGTGGCCCTGTTCCACTGGTGCCTTAGCTCATAACACTGTCCACATGTTGGGTAATGCTGCACTGACCATATCAACCTATAAGCTCCTCCCTGAGTTCTGGAGGGAACCAACAACCACAGGTGGTCTACACAGCCACATATAACAGTTTTGAAATCTGAATAACTCCATCCACAACAGGGTGTTCTGCAACACACCTCCTAAAAATTTGCTAAGATTCTGCCAAACACCATGACCTTCTTGCCAGTTGGGACCTCCCATCTTGTTACTTGGAAGGAGGGTTTATCTTTTGGGGCTAGGGGGAGAGAAGGACAAATGCCTGGAAGTCCCAATAGGAGCCCATGAAGGAATCTGTAAACACTAACAAGTTAAAATTCTGGTGACCAGTTGGAATGACTGAGCACAGTCATAGTAGCCTTGAAATGACTAGAAGACCATTCCTCCTCCCCTGAGCCCTGTCTTCAAGACCTTCAAATCAGTGATCCTGAAACCTTGGAATCATTATCATTATCTCCATTGCTCTTGACCAGGTTCTAACCATTCAAACAGTAAACAACAGGATAGTGTGTGTTCCAGGACACACAGTAGTTTTTTGCCTTGACCTAGATTTTGCCTATGGAAAAACTAACCAAAAGCATGTTTTCCTTAGTTCTACAGGCCAAGAAGCTGGAGGGAGTTAGGGGTCAGGGTAAGGGAGGTTAGCAAAACCTCAGATGGACTTATCTGTTGCTTTGCCCTGGGATGGCAGTACTCACATTCAGGCTTAGCTAGACCTGTGCTACCAGCCTTCCTCACAGGATGTCTCAAACATGGAAGACTTAGGTAGAACTGGTCAGACCAGATGTTGGGAACCTGTGGCTTTTAGGAAGAGGAAAGACCGAGAGCAAAGTGGAGAATAGAGGGGAAAAACCTACTGTTCTGGCTCTTAACTCCAGAAAGTACCCCCAGTAGACTCCAAAGTATCACCAGAGAGCATCTACTCAAAAAGGCCATGACTCATCTGTGTCCCTTCCATGGACTTGGCTAGTGTCTTCAGGCAGGACCAGCAACCTGCAGACTATTCTTCAAACCATGGCTCAACAGAGAATAGCACTTGCCCTGGGGCCCTCTTTTTTTTTTCCCATGGAATTTGTTTTAGTACTAATAGAAGAAGTACCCTTGGGATGGGAGATCATACAGAAGACCCCAGAGTTCAAGTCTCCTTTGCCTCATTTCTTTCTGTGCTGTGTGGTATAGGCTTAGGCACAGGATCTGACATCAGATGGACCAGACTTAGAGTCCTGGATTTGTGGTTTACCTAATCTTCAACCTTGGCCAAGTCACTTGGCCTTTGTCAATCTCACTTTCTTTATCTGCACAATGGGGAGAGGAAATAATAATTTCTATCTCACAGTTTTGTGGTGAGGTTCAAATGAGAGGATGGATGTAATATTTTGAAATATTTTGAAAACTGGTTTGAGCTTTATATATAAATTATCATCATGACTGCCAGGTATATAAATTTATCTGTAGATTTATAAATCTATAAATCTATAGATTTAACTGTAGATAAATTGCACATGTTCTTATGCATCTATAGCTGGATTGAGGTATCACCAATGAAGCGCATATGTATAACCAACCACTTGTGTATATAAAACTATACACATAATCTGATCTTAAGCTTGAACTCTTGACAGACAGCTAAAAGCACACACCCCCACAGGTACACACATGCACATTTATCTCCATGGATAGTGCCCATTTCTTTCTCTCATACATATACCTTCACATAGGCAGATGTATGTACATGTACATATGTATGTGCATGTGTACATATATGTACAGCTCCATAGCTGTACAGGTGAACATATAATAACTTCCAGCTTCTCCTCCAGACTTTCAGTTTTCTCAGGGCCTAAGGAAGACCATGTGTGTAAATCCCCCTACTTCATAATGATGTCCGTTTTGCTCTTATTGGGGCCTTTTCCCTGCTTCCTCTTGTTTGCAGATTAACACAGCTGCTGCCAAAATTCAAGCTGCAGTATGTGGTATCCACATGTCTGGAGAATGTGGATCCTTGTCCAGTTGCTCTGTGAATAGCATTATGAATCTATTCTGCACAATGTATTTATAGCCATGTTTGCAAAGAGCTGACAGCATTTTCAGATTTTTTCAAAATACAGTTAATCCGGCTACAAAAATAGTCACTAGTTCCCATGCCCTGATGCTAAAAGAAATTAGGTAGCAGGCCTAATGAAAATTAGTCACAGAGCCTAATGAGATTGAATCAATCTCTCTCTCTCTCTTCCTTTCCCTCTTCTTTGCCTTCCTTCACTTTCCTTCTGCCACTTCTTTTTATTCCAAGGGTCTCTAAGTCTAAGGTGGGGTGGGTAGTGATAGTGTAGAGTGTAATTTGCTTCAGAGAGAGCCTAGGTCATCAAAGCCTAATGATTTGGAAAGGATGAAGAGGAGGAAAAGTATTAGGGTATCCAGGATTATAAGCAGAAAGAATTTAGCAGGGGAATTAAATGGGGTGAGAACAAAAGGAGGAGGGTTAGTGCCCACTGTGAGGCTAACTAGAATGGCAAAGTGCCCCAGACTCCCCTTAATCACTGGAACATGGGATAGTAAACTGTTTTTTGTTTGTTTGTTTGTTTTTAAAGATTTTTATTTATTTGACAGAGAGAGACCACAAGTAGGCAGAGAGGCAAGCAGAGAGAAAGAGAGAGAGGGAGGAGAAAGCAGGCTCCCTGGCCAGCAAAGAGCCTGATGCTGGACTCGATCCCAGGACCCTGAGATCATGACCTGAGCTGAAGGCAGAGACTTAACCCACTGAGCCACCCAGGCAGCCCAAACTGTTTTGTTTAATGCAAGGTTGGAACACTAAAAAAAAAAAAAAATCTCTAGTGATAGAGTTGAAGAGTTAAGCATGGTTAAAGAACAAAATGTAAGGAAAACTTCCTGACACTTTTTATGAAGCCAGCATTACCCTGATCCCCAAACCAGGCAAAGAACCTACCAAAAAGGAGAATTTCAGACCAATATCACTGCTGAATATGGATGCTAAGATTCTCAATAAGATCCTAGCAAACAGGATCCAACAGCACATTAAAAAGATTATCCACCATGACCAGGTGGGATTCATCCATGGGCTACAAGGATGGTTAAACATTCGCAAATCAATCAATGTGATGGAACAAATTAATAAGAGAAGAGAGAAGAACCACATGGTCCTCTCAATTGATGCAGAAAAAGCATTTGACAAAATCCAGCATCCATTCCTGATTAAAATGCTTCAACATATAGGGATAGAGGGAACATTCCTGAACTTCATCAAATCTATCTATGAAAGACCCACAGCAAACATCATCCTCAATGGGAAAAAGCTTGCGTCCTTCCCGTTCAGATCAGGAACATGACAAGGATGCCCACTCTCGCCACTCTTGTTCAACATAGTACTAGAAGTTCTAGCAACAGCAATCAGACAACAAAGGGAAATAAAAGGTATCCAAATTGGTAATGAAGAAGTCAAACTCTCTCTCTTCACAGATGACATGATTCTTTATATGGAAAACCCAAAAGACTCCACCCCCAAACTACTAGAACTCATACAGCAATTCAGCAACGTGGCAGGATACAAAGTCAATGTACAGAAATCAGTGGCTTTCTTATACACTAACAATGAAAATACAGAAAGGGAAATTAGAGAATTGATTCCATTTACTATAGCACCAAGAACCATAAGATACCTGGGAATAAACCTAACCAAAGAGGTAAAGGATCTGTACTCGAGGAACTACAGAACACTCATGAAAGAAATTGAAGAAGACACAAAAAGATGGAAGACCATTCCATGCTCTTGGATCGGAAGAATAAACATTGTTAAAATGTCTATACTGCCTAGAGCAATCTATACTTTTAATGCCATTCCGATCAAAATTCCACCGGTATTCTTCAAAGAGCTGGAGCAAATAATCCAAAAATTTGTATGGAATCAGAAGAGACCCCGAATTGCTAAGGAAATGTTGAAAAACAAAAATAAAACTGGGGGCATCACGTTACCTGATTTCAAGCTTTACTACAAAGCTGTGATCACCAAGACAGCATGTTACTGGCATAAAAACAGACACATAGACCAGTGGAACAGAGTAGAGAGCCCAGATATGGACCCTCAACTCTATGGTCAAATAATCTTCGACAAAACAGGAAAAAATATACAGTGGAAGAAAGCCAGTCTCTTCAATAAATGGTGCTGGGAAAACTGGGCAGCTATATGTAGAAGGAAACTCGACCATTCTCTTACATCGTACACAAAGATAAACTCAAAGTGGATAAAAGACCTCAATGTGAGACAGGAATCCATCAGAATCCTCGAGGTGAACATAGGCAGTAATCTCTTCAATATCAGCCACAGCAACTTCTTTCAAGATATGTCTCCAAAGGCAAAGGAAACAAAAGCGAAGAAGAACTTTTGGGACTTCATCAAAATCAAAAGCTTCTGCACAGCAAAGGAAACAGTCAAGAAAACAAAGAGGCAACCCACAGAATGGGAGAAGATATTTGCAAATGACAGTACAGACAAAAGGTTGATATCCAGGATCTATAATGAACTCCTCAAACTCAACACACACAAAACAGACAATCATATCAAAAAATGGGCAGAAGATATAGACAGACACCAATAAAGACATACAAATGGCTATCAGACAAATGAAAAAATGTTCATCATCACTAGCCATCAGGGAGATTCAAATTAAAACTACATTGAGATATCACCTTTTACCAGTTAGAATGGCCAAAATTAGCAAGACAGAAAACAACATGTGTTGGAGAGGATGTGGAGAAAGGGGAACACTCTTCCACTGTTGGTGGGAATGCAGGTTGGTGCAGCTTCTTTGGAGAACAGTGTGGAGATTCCTCAGGAAATTAAAAATAGAATTTCCCTATGACCCCGCCATTGCACTCCTGGGTGTTTACCCCAAAGATACAGATGTAGTGAAAAGAAGGGCCATCCGTACCCCAATGTTTATAGCAGCAATGGCCACGGTCGCCAAACTGTGGAAAGAACCAAGACGCCCTTCAACGGATGAGTGGATAAGGAAGATGTGGTCCATATACACTATGGAGTATTATGCCTCCATCAGAAAGGACGAATATCCAACTTTTGTAGCAACATGGACGGGACTGGAAGAGATTATGCTGAGTGAAATAAGTCAAGAAGAGAGAGTCAATTATCATAGGGTTTCACTTATTTGTGGAGCATAACAAAAAGCATGGAGGACATGGGGAATTAGAGAGGAGAAGGGAGTTGGGGGAAATTGGAAGGGGAGGTGAATCATGAGAGACTCTGGACTCTGAAAAACAATCTGAGGAGCTTGAAGTGGCGGGGGGGGCTGGGAGGTTGGGGTACCGGGTGGTGGGTATTATAGAGGGCACGGATTGCATGGAGCACTGGGTGTGGTGAAAAAATAATGATACTGTTATGCTGAAAATAAATAAATTAAAAAAAAAAGAACAAAATGTTTTCCCAGGAAGACAGTAGGCCTGGCCTACTGGGCCATCCCAGGTGGCCCATTCATGACCTGGGGTGAGGAAGGGTTTAGGTAGTACTATCAGGTGCTTTATTATCCAAACTGGGACTCTTTTGAGAATGAAAGGAAACACAATTAGGATTATGCTGGGACAACAGGTATAAATTAGGGTAGTCCGAGGCAAACAAAGATATATTCTCATTTTAGGTTCAGGCTTTATTGCTCCAGCTTACCAGAAAGGGGTAAACTGTAAGGGTTCCTCACAAGATGACTTAAAAAATGAGGGGGGGTGGGTAGTGGGAATCAGGGCAGAGATTCAGTCTTGAGACTGGGGATTGTTTACTCTGAATATTAAATCTTTTTCTTGTTGTTGTCCATGAATATATAATGGAACTCCTTCCCAAGTATGTTTATTTCCTGGTCAACTTCATAAGAGAAGAAACTATGTGTGTATGTGTGCTTGTGTGTGTGCAGTTTTCTGCATTGTATGTATATGTTTGTGACAAAGTTTTGAAAGAATGTGTGAATGTGAGTATATATAACTGTAACTATGGGTATATATGTGTATATGGATATGTGAGTGTATGAATGTGGATGTCATGAAGATAAACAAGGGTGTGTGGTATGTGTGTGTGTGTGTATATGCACACACACATATGAGCATATATATAGGGCAGAGCCTGACTCCCTGGTTTATTGAGTTGTGGAGTCCTTAGTTTCTAGAGATAAATCACATAAACCACCACCTCATTTTGCATGTGAGGAAACTGAGGATGTGTAATGAGACCTACACTTACTATTTGCTTGGCAGCAGTTGAAGATAGACTAGCAATAGTCACAATAATCCTGATTGGGAGTTAACTGTCAACCCATGCATTGGAGTAAAAGCCCAGCTATTTTTTTAGGATTTCTGAAAAACAGTGCTTGGCAAGTGTGGGAAGATGCTGCTTAAGAGTAAGCTTGAGGGGTGGGGGGCGCCTGGGTGGCTCAGTGGGTTAAAGCCTCTGCCTTCCGCTCAGGTCATGATCTCAGGGTCCTGGGATCGAGCCCCGCATTGGGCTCTCTGCTCAGCTGGAACCTGCTTCCCTTCCTCTCTCTCTCTGCCTGCCTCTCTGCCTACTTGTGATCTCTGTCAAATAAATAAAATCCTTAAGAAAAAAAAAAGTAAGCTTGAGGGGGACGCGCCTGGGTGGCTCAGTGGATTAAAGCCTCTGCCTTCTGCTCAGGTCATGATCCCAGGGCCCTGGAATTGAGCCCCACATCAGGATCTCTGCTCAGCAGGGAGCCTGCTTCCTCCTCTCTCTCTGCCTGCCTCTCTGCCTACTTGTGATCTCTGTCTGTCAAATAAATTAATTAATTAATTAATAAAATCTTTAAAAAAAAAAAAGAGTAAGCTTGAGGGGCGCCTATGTGGCTCAGTTGGTTGAATGTCCTACTCTTGATTTTTGGCTCAGGTCATGATCTCTGGGTCATGAGATTGAGCCCTACGTGGGATCCATGCTCAACATGGAGTCTGTTTGAGACTCCTCCCTCTGCAATGCTCTCTCTCAAAAACGAATAAATAAATAAAATCTTTAATGATAAAAACTAGTAAGCTTCAGGTTCCTGTAAAGTCTTGATTTGATCTCAAGGGGGAAAACCGGACAATTCTCCTAGGCCTGCCCCCCTGAAACATCCTGACAGGTTATGGATAATTTCTGTGCTTTGAACATCATTCAACACCACCACCTCCTCTTTTGCCACCACCAACAGCACATTCACACTCATACACATATACAACTTACATGTGAGGTTTGCCTTATAGACAATGCTGGATAGTAAAGATCCACTACAGGCTTTGACAGGATGCAGGCCAGATATAAGCTGAAAGTATTTCCAGACTGAGCAATAAAAGGAAACCCTCTCTCCATCAATCATGACCTTTCTGTTTCTGCCCTCATCACTTTGGGCTTTGGGCAATGAAAATAGCTAGAGAGTCCCCAAGATTGTTAGGGCTGGTTATTGGAATGGGAATTTGTACCTCCGAGAGCAGGATGGGAGACTACCTTATGAGCCTTGGCCTGTTATATCTGTGGCTGAGGAGTTAGCCGTACAAGTGACCAAGTGCAAGCCATGTATTAGCCCAGTGCTAATGAAGTCGAAATCCCATACTGTGGTTCAGTTCCCAACTGAACAAATTCAGCTCACTCAAGACTATTATTATTATTATTATTTTATATTAGTCACCATACAGTACAGTTAGTCACCATGTTTTTGATGTATTGTTCCATGATTCATTGACTCAAGGCTCTGTTTAGGCTATATCCATTTGCCTGACCAGTCACATGGATGAGGCAAAAGAGTATGGGGTGCTAAAGCACAACTCTGAGAAAATAATCAAGTTTTATGTCTTAGTGATATGCCCATTCACATTCAGCCAATGTTTATTGAGCATTTTACTGTGTGCCTAGCACCATGTTCACTTTTACATGCATTAATTTCCTCATTGAACCCTCACAATAGCCCTGTGAAGTAGGATTAGTCCCATTAAGATACACCAAGAAGTAAAGTGGTCTCTCAAATCAAAACAGCTAGAAATGGGGGAATCAGAATTTAACCACAACTCTGTTTGATTAATGGTACTAAATCCATTTACATTTGAAAGAAATTATTGAGAGCCCACTGCATGCCAGACACTATACTTTTTCCAGGTATTATCTCACTTAATCCTCAAAATAGCCCTATGGGGGTGGATATTCTTCCTTTTTTACAGTTAAATATATTGAATAGAAATGTTAGGTAACTTATACAAGATCAAATGCTAGTATAGCACTAGTACAGCTTGTTGATTCCTGAGCCTAAGGTGTCTCTCCTTTGCTCCTTCAAGGATATCAGATGCCCTGTCTAGATGATTCCTAAAGCCCCTTTCAGCTTTGACATTCTAGAGGTCAGCAACTCTATGGTTACCCTTTCACATTAACTCTGGCAGCATTGAGTCACTGGACTGTGGAACCAATCATTCTCCTCTTCCCACTAGGCTCTATGTATGGTACAGAGGAAGTGTAGGCAAGGGCTTCCCAAATAGCTCAGTCTGAGTTGGCCTGGGACTCTGACTCAGCTCGCCACTCCTGGCCTCAGGTACCAGGTGAGGTGCCTTTTGTAAAAACTTCCAGAAGCTGCTCTGGGCTCTAGGCCTGGGCCCTGTAACTCTTCCCCTCTATAAAACAAAACAAAATGAAACAAAAACAAAAAGCAGGAAATATCTCCTTAAATTGGCAAATAAGAAAATCCCACAGAAACAGCCCAGAGAAGCTACTTCCATGTCTGAGATGACTGTACCCATGTTTGTGTGTGTGCTTTTCTGGGTGCATGCTATAGCCAGGAATTGCAGACAGAGTCAACCTTGTTTCTGCATTGCCCAAAGTCCTCCTTGGGCTGAGATGAATATTTCATTCCCTACCTACTCCATCAAAACTTTGCCTCTTGGAAGCTGCTGATGACTTTTATATCCCCATCTGAACCCCAAGGAGAAGAAGGCTGATTGGCTCACTAAGTGTTTGGTCAAGGTCTGGTACCTGATGGAGGTGGTATTGATTTATCCCCTCAGAGGACTGCTGTGCCAGGGGTCCCAGATGTGCCCAGTGATCAACGTCAGAGGTGAGCCAAGTTGCCTATGTAGCCAACATCTGGGGAAGGGAGTTTCCCTAGGAGAACACTGAGCAGCACTGGGGAAATTACTTCAGGGGAGGGGCTGTGGTTCAGATAACTCCCCATTCTCCTTCACTTTCCCTGAACTTAAAGCTTTCTGAATTCCTTTCTTATACAGCCTCCCTCTTCAAAACTTGCTGTCTTGGCACCATATCTTGTCCCCTCCCCCACTACTCTACCCTTATTATTTGGTACAGGTAAAGAATGAGAAAACGTGGGTTCTACCACTATCTGCAAATTTTACCACTATGTCCCTGTGTGATTTTGGCGAAGGTATTTTACCGCCCTGAACTTCAGTTCTCTCATTTGTAAAACGGGCAAAAAGCCAGACAGTTTTTAAGGTTTGATTTGGGATTTAAATGAAAAATAAAACTGCAAAAACATCCAGGACAAATCGGTTGTTTGTTTTGAGGCTCAGATGAGAAATAATCTGGAAATACTGGGTGAGCTCTAAAGTGCTCTTTGTATAGGAGTTGCTGTTGTTAAGACTCCCTGTTCCCTGACTGCCTTTTCCTATAGGTAATAATTCAAATTTGCCCAGCCTAGCTAATGTCCTGTTTCACTTCCACAGTGTGCTCTGAAGACTAGGTAATCATCTGCTTCTGGAATCTATGTCTGTGGTGGAAAAGCACAAAGTTTCCCACAGGGTCCTCTTTCTTCTCCCAGGAATAAACTTAGCTGGACTTTCCTGCACAGAAAGGCTTTCTCATCTCACCCACAGAAGCAGTGGCAATCTCAAGTCAATGCAATCAGTAGGAAAGATCTATTTGGAAATAGGAGGTTTGTCTCAGGATGTTATTACTAGCCCATTATTGCAGTTGAGAGAACTGAAGCTCAAAGAAGTGAAGGTCATACAGATAAGAAGTGGCAGGTTCTAAGTTGTGTGTGTATGTGTGTTGATGTAGGTAGGAAGCTCGTCTGGAAGCATGTGAGAGGTGAGAATTCTGGATTAGCTATTAAGATAAGCACTATCTTTAATTCTCCAGGAATTAAATATAAACAGGCTGCAAACTTAATAAAAATCAGGTAGTGTACCAAAAAGATACTGTGTACTATCTTTTCATCTTCTTCTTTATTCAGCTTGAATTCCTGCAAGGAGACTTACTTTATTTCTCTATGTATAGCACATTTTGTGAGGTGCTATGACTGAAGGGTCAAGGGGAGACAGAGAACTAAGTCTTATGTCTTATGTCTGTATGAACAGACATACAATTGAGCACAGTGATTTATAAGGAGAGATATAGTGACCCCAGCACCTAACACAATGCACTCTAAGTGCTTAATAAATGTGTACCAAAGGAAACAAGGAAAAAAGTCCAGAGAACACGGACATGCTTGGGGAATGGATCATGCTTTGTGGGCAAAAAGCCCCAAATGTTTCATACCTCTCTTTCTAGGCATACTGGTCAAATCCAGAATCCCATGCTGACTTCTTTGGCCTTATTTGCAAGACTGTTTTGAAGGTGTGATGTATTTGGATTTGTTTTCCAAATCATTCTTTTTAACAAGCAAGGTTAGAGTTTTAGCCTTTTCCCTTGACTGCTGGTCATGCCCCTTCTACCTAAGAAATCCCATAGGAATCTTTAAGCTTCAATTTGCTCCTGACAAATGACTCTCCCATTTCTTTGTCCTATCTATGGACTCTGATTTTTAATTGTGGGGACCAGGATTCCAATCCAGGAATCCAATCCAGGACCAATCAGGTTTCTGAGTTTTAGAGTAGAGCCACACTCTCACCCATCCTCTCCTGAGTCTGGAATTCCCAAAGCATGGTCTGCCTTGTTTGCATTCGTGCAGCTGGACAGGGTAAATATCCTGGATATCTGCCTTGTTCTTCCCTGGGCAGTCTGGCCCTCCCCTGCCCCCACTACCAGTTGCCAGACTCAACCTAAGTCAATTTCCTGCCTTCTTCCCCCCTCATTAGAAAGTCTGGCAGGGAAAACAGGCTCCTCTCTTGCCAGCTCAGTGATACCTTTGGATGACCAAGCAGATTTCATCCCAAATTCAGGTGGATTCTGACACGTAATTATCCAGGGATTGGTAATTTAAGCTTGCTTACCTCTCCTACAAGGACCAGAGTACCGGTAGAAGTAAATTTTCAGCAGAAGAAAATTAATCTAGAATAGAGAAGTTCTAAACTTTGAGAATTCTAAGACGTTGTTACAGACACAGTTCTCCCTAAGCCTTTGGATTCAGCCTCTTGCCTCCAGTCATGCCAGAATGATGAAGGTCTCATCTATTTTCTTATTGTTAGAAGTTCATATTTTGGCCTAGAGCCTGGGTGAAGATGAGGATGACAAAATGACAGAGTTACCTAACTGCAACAAAGAATGCATTTCTCCCCACCCGGTCCTGCCCCAACATGTAATTGAATTCTTCTCCCTTTGCCACCTCTCAATAGGCTTTTGCCCTTCTCTTCCTAAATAAGGTTTTTAACTTATTGGATTACTTATTCAAATAAAAGATACAATGTTCAAATGATAATAGGGGTCTGAACACATAACCAATTTCAATCTTTGGGAGTTTTCAGAGAGGCCCACAAATGCCCTGTGTGAAACCCCTAAACCCAAGTCATGGGAAGGTTGTTGCATGATAATGGCTTTCTGGATGGTGACATTGATAATTATGATAAAGTATTTTGTCCAAACTTGACTTAGATTCATAGAAGGTCAGAGCTATAAGGTCCTCAGTGGTCATCTAGTCCACTGATTCCCAACCAAGCCTGACCCTTAAAATCATCTAGGGAGTGTGTTAAAAATACAGCTTCTTTATCTGAGAAGATAGATAGATGGATGATAGATAGATGATAGATAAATAATATCTCTCTATATATGCTCTATGGGATATATATCTCATGGAATATTATTCAGCCACAAAGAATGAACTCTTGCCATTGCAATGACATGGATAGAGCTAAAGAGTATTATATGAAGCAAAATAAGTCAGTCAGAGAAAGACAAATGCCATAAGATTTCACTCCTATGTGGGATTTAAGAAACAAAACAAACAAGCAAAGGGAAAAAAAAAAGGCGAAGGGAACCAAGAAACAGACTCTTAGCTACAGAGAATGGATGGTTACCACAGGGGAGTTGGGTGGAAAGATGTTTTAAGTAGGTGATAGGGATTAAGGATAGCACTTATCAGGGTGAGCACTGGTGTTGCATGAAAGTGTTGAATCACTATATTGTATATCTAAAACTAATATTATACTGTATGTTAAGTAAATGGAATTTAAATAAAAAGTCAAAAAAATATAGCTTCTTTGCAGCCCGTGTTAAACTTTCTAAATCAGGGTTTCTGAGGTAGATCTTCAAAATCTGTATTTTAAATACTCTCCTCAGGTGATTCTGATAATAGGCTCATTTTGAGAACAGCTTAGTTGAATCCTTTGATTTTTTTTTTAAGGTGAGGGACTGAGACTCAGAGGGGGCAGTGGCCTGCAGCGAAGTTGACAGATAAGATAATAAGGGTAGAGTCTTTCTGCTTCAGTTCTCACTATCCTCTCTTTACATAGAACATCCACATTACTTTCCTTCTTTCTGCCATTACTTATCTTTCCGTGTCTCCAGAACTATGAGTACTTTGGTGGTGGAACCTTGTCAGATCTATCTCTGAGACCTCTATGTCCTTGAGCTTAATCCTTGAAGCCGGGCTGCCAACTTGCTGAGCAGGTGTATATTCCATTTTTCCAGAGATAGAGGTTGGGTCTGGAGGCACAATACCCCCTTCCTCCAAAATGCAGGGTTGGCTGTAAAGTTTCAATTTTTTGTGTAGCCAGAGATCTGTCCAGAGCTATGTTGGACCCAGGAACACAATTCTTGTGCTGAGGGAGCCAGAATGTCTAGTAGCAGCAGGTTACCTGAAGCTCAGGCTGGGGTTGAGTGTCTGTTTGTTAATCTTGGGGAATTTTGGCTTTATTCCCATCACATTATTGCCAATGGCAATCTTAAGTGCAAAGATAATAACATGCTTTGAAAATGCTTAAGACGTCAATTACCCAGCATTGAAACAACCTCTGGGAGTTGTTCCTTCATGTCCACATCTTAAACTGTGCTTATCATTCTCATAGCACTGTGTTTCACCCTGCAAGGTCTATAGGGCTGCCCATCACTTTGGATTGTTGTTTTTCAGGGCCAAGGTAGGAAGTGAAATGGAAAGATGGCTGGAGGGAGGCAAGGCAGGGCTGGCCTGTAGTTTGCATTTTGGGGCATTGAGAAGGTCTCAGTGCCAAGCTGTGGAAAGGAGCACTGATTGTCATTAGACCTAAGTTTTAGCCTCACCATTGCTGCGTTCACTCACTGTGTGATTATGGAGTAGGGCCTCACCCCTCTAAGTCTCAGTTTCCCTGCCAGCACAATGAGGAGGTTGGACTCAGAGCCTTTCAGTTCGGCTTGAATGGTAATAATTCAAAAGCAAAGCTGTACTGGGTGTGGTGCAAAAACAATGAATACTGTTACGCTGAAAAGAAATAAAAATTTAAAAAAAAAGAACACACACACACACATGCACACACACACACACACACACACAGAGTAAAGCTGTAGGGACAGGGAGGGGTCACCTAATGGGTGATGTTCATTCCCTGACCTCATGGTGCCCTATTCATCTTGGATCTTGAGTTCACTCTTGGAAAATATGTGTTATCACCCCCAGGTTCATGATATGATCTCTGAAGCAACTTGCATATGTTCATGCCCTAACTGTGCTAGCTTCAGTGGGGTTCAGCTGAGCAATATCTCACTGCAGCCTGGCTCCACTGGACTCTGGATATTTTAGCTTCTTGAAGACAGCCAGGAGCAACAGAAAACTGCTTTTCCTACTGGATGTGGGTGCCTGAGGATATAGCTAACTCTACTTTTTAGGATCCTTTCTTCATTCTCTGTTGCCTGCTTGCAACATCTGTGGGTCTTTTTTAGCACATTGACTCTCTCAGCCACATACTCCTCTAAATAGGTCACCTGCTGGCACCGGCTCAGTGCCAGCAGCCTGTGGTTTTTCAAACTGGAAAGGCCTTACTTCATCCTGTTGTGAGGAACTCTTCTATTTGGCAGTTTTGCTCTGGGGATTTCTCCTCTTCCTAACCCTTCTCCTAACAATTCTCCCTCCCTCCTCTTCCCCACCTCCTGTCCCCATCCCCTAGGGATAATGAGATGGTCTTTGTCTTGGAACAGGGCACTATGTTCTGTCAGGAATGTCTACCCTTTATTTACAAGTGATAGCAAAAAAGGCCAGCTTGGGGAACTTTAGCATCCCCCAAAACCATGACTAATAAACCAATAATCTAAGCAAAACTCATGTGCTTGCTATGGAAATAAACATCGAGAGAAGTTTCTAGTCACTACTTTCCAACAAATTGCTTGCTTTATGCCCTTCCTATTGAGAAATTATGGGCCCCCCTTGTACTAAGAAACACATTCTTTTTTTAAAAATTAAATTTATTTATTTTCAGCATAACAGTATTCATTACTTTTCACCACACCCAGTGCTCCATGCAATCCGTGCCCTCCATTATACCCACCACCTGGTACCCCAACCTCCCACCCCCCCACCACTTCAAACCCCTCAGATTGTTTTTCAGAGTCCATAGTCTTTCATGATTCACCTCCCCTTCCAATTTCCCCCAACTCCCTTCTCCTCTCTAACTCCCCATGTCCTCCATGCTATTTGTTATGCTCCACAAATAAGTGAAACCATATGATAATTGACTCTCTCTGCTTGACTTATTTCACTCAGCATAATCTCTTCCAGTCCCGTCCATGTTGCTACAAAAGTTGGGTATTCATCCTTTCTGATGGAGGCATAATACTCCATAGTGTATATGGACCACATCTTCCTTATCCATTCGTCCGTTGAAGGGCGTCTTGGTTCTTTCCACAGTTTGGCGACCGTGGCCATTGCTGCTATAAACACTGGGGTACAGATGGCCCTTCTTTTCACGACATCTGTATCTTTGGGGTAAATACCCAGTGGTGCAATGGCAGGGTCATAGGGAAGTTCTATTTTTAATTTCTTGAGGAATCTCCACACTGTTCTCCAAAGAGGCTGCACCAACCTGCATTCCCACCAACAGTGTAAGAGGGTTCCCCTTTCTCCACATCCCCTCCAACACATGTTGTTTCCTGTTTTGTTAATTTTGGCCATTCTAACTGGTGTAAGGTGATATCTCAATGTGGTTTTAATTTGAATCTCCCTGACGGCTAGTGATGATGAACATTTTTTCATGTGTCTGATAGCCATTTGTATGTATTCATTGGAGAAGTGTCTGTTCATATCTTCTGCCCACTTTTTGATATGATTGTCTGTTTTGTGTGTGTTGAGTTTGAGGAGTTCATTATAGATCCTGGATATCAACCTTTTGTCTGTACTGTCATTTGCAAATAAGAAACACATTCTTAATTATAGAGAACAAACTGATGGTTAGTAGAGGGAAGGTGGGTGGGGAGATGGGTAAATAAGTGGTGGGGATTATGGAGTACACTTGTCATGATGAGCACTGAGTAATGTGTGGAGTTACTGAATCACTATATTGTATGCCTGAAACTAATATAACACTATATGTTAAATATACTGGAATTAAAATTAATTGAAAAAATTCCACATTAAAAAAAAAGTGTGGGGCTCCAGAACCACAAAAGCCTTCCAGGTGTTGTCTGCCCAGGGCAAAGGAAAGCACAACTGTCTCTTCCTTTGTTCTGACCAGTACATTTTGTACAACTCAGTTCAAGATTTCCAATAAGGAAGCACATTACCACTTGGATACCCATTGAACTTAATGTTGCCTAAAACCCCTAGATATCTTTCAAACATGTCTTTACTATGTCACAGACCCTTTATTATATAGTTGTGAAGACTGTTTTTTATTTTATAGAAGTATAGTTGACATATAATGCTATATTAGTTTTCAGTGTACAACAGTGATTCAACATTTATATACACTATGAAAGGATCACCATAGTGAGTCTAGTTACCATCTGTCACTATACAAAATTAATACAATGTTATTATCTATATTACCCATGCTGTAAATTACATTTCCATGCCTTGTTTGTTTTATAACTGGAGGTTTATAGCTCTTGATCCCCTTCAACCATTTAACCCACCTCCACAGCCTCCCTCTTCTCTGGCAAATGCCAGTCTGTTCTCTGTATCTAGGAGTCTGATTTTGTCTTATTTTTTCATTTGTTTTGTTTTTGGTATTTGTATTTTTCTGTCTCACTTGTTTCAGTTAGCACAGTACACTTCACGTCCATTCATGTTGAAAATGGCAATATTTCATTCATTTGTATGGCTAAGTAATATTCCATTGTATGTATCCATCTTCTTTATCCATTCATGTATTGATGGATACTTGGGTTGTCTCCATATCTTGGCTATTGTAAATAATGCTGTAATGAACTTAAGGGTGCATATGACTTTTTCAGTTAGTACTTTCATTTTTGGGGGGAGGGCGGTAAATGCCCAGTAAGGGAAAAGCTGGATCATATAGTAGTTCTATTTTTAATTTTTCAAAAAAACTTTATACTGTTTTTCATAATGGCTGCACCAATTTATGTTCCCATGACAGTATATGAGAGTTCCCTTTTCTCCACATCTTCACTAACATTTGTTATTTCTTGTTTTTTGATAATAGCTGTCCTGAGACGTGTGAAGTGATATCTCATTGTTGTTTTGATTTGCATTTCCCTGATGATGAGTGATGCTGAGTATCATTCCATGTGCCTATTGGCTATTGTATTTCTTCTTTGGAGAAATATCTATTCAGAGCTTCTGCCTGTTTATAAATTGGATTCTTTTAAACTATTGAGTTGTATGTGTTCTTTACACATTTTGGTTATTAGCTCCTTATCATATATATGATTTTCAAATATTTTCTTCTGTTTAGTACATTGCCTTTTTATTTTGTGAATATTTTCCTTTGTTGTGCAAAAGCTTTTTAGTTTGATGTAGTTCCATTTGTTTATTTTTGTTTTTATTGCCCTTGCCAGTGGAATCAGGTCCAAAAAATATCATTAAGACTGATGTCAAGGAGCCTTCCTGTGTTTTCTTCCATGGCTTCAGGTCTTACATTCAAGTCTTTAATCTACTTTGAGGTAATTTTTGTATACGGTGTAAGATATTGGTCCATTTTCATTTTTGTGTGTGTGTGTGTGTGTGTGCATGTAGCTGTCCAGTCACTTGTGGAAGGGAGTGTCTTTTTCCCATTGTATATTATTGCCACCTTTGTCATAGATTAACTGGCCATGTAGGGGTGGGTATATTTCTGGGCTCTCTATTCTGTTCCTTTGATCTATGTGTCTATTTTTGTGCCCGTATCATACCATTTTGATTATTATAGCTTTGTAGTATACGTGAGATCTGTGAATGTGATACTTCCAGCTTTGTTCTTTTTCAGGATTGCTTTGGCTTTAGGGGGTCTTTTGGTGTTCTATATAAATTTCAGGATTAATTTTGCTAGTTCTATGAAAAATACTATTAGTGTTTTGATAAGGATTGCATTGAGTCTGTAGATTGCTTTGGGTAATATGGACATCTTAACAATATTAATTCTGTAATTCATGAGAATGGTATATATTTCCATGTATTTGTGTCTTGTTCAATTTCCTTCATCAATGTCTTATAGTTTTCAGAGTACAAGCGTTTCACTTTCCTGGTTAAATTTATTCCTTGTTATTTTATTATTTTTGATGCAGTTGTGAATGGGATTGTTTTCTTAATTTCTCTTTCTTTTTTTTGAGATTTTATTTATTTATTTGACACAGAGACAACAAGAGAGGAAACACAAGCAGGGGGACTGGGAGAGAGAGAAACAGCTTTCCTGCTGAGCAGAGAGCCCAATGTGGGAATTGATCCCAGAACCCTGGAATCATGACCTGAGCCAAAGGCAGACAACTAGTGACTGAGCTACCCAAGTGCACCATTAATTTCTCTTTCTGATAGTGTGTTATTAGTGTATAGAAATGCAGCTGATTTTTGTATGTTAATTTTGTATCCTTCAACTTCACTAAGTTCATTTATTAATTCTAAGTGTTTTTGGTAGAGTCTTCAGCATTTTTCATATGTCATCTGCCAATAGTGACAGTTTTACTTCCTTCATTTAAATTTGGATGCCTTTTATTTCTTTCTTGCTTAATTACCATGGCTGGAATTTCCAGTACAATGTTGAATAAAAATGGCAAGAGTAAGCATCCTTGTCTTCTTCCTGATCTTAGAAGAAAAGCTTTCAGCTTTTTACCCCTAAGTATGATGTTAGCTGTGGATTTTTCATATATGGCCTTTATTAGGTTGGGTTACTTTCCCTCTATACCTGCTTTGTTGAGAGATTTTATCATAAAAGAATGTTGAATTTTGTCAATGCTTTTTCTGCATTTATTGAGATTATCATATGATTTCTACCTTTCGTTTTTTTAAAATAGTGTATCATGTTGATTGATTTGTGGATATTGAACTATCCTTGCATACCCAAAATAAATCCCATTCGAATCCCAGTGAATGATTTTTTTTAAATGTGAAACCTTGAATTTAATCAGTCATGCAAGGATTTTTTGGACTTCATGTGCAAGACCTAACAGATATAATGGCACATCTCAGAATTAGGAAGCAGATTTAATTAGACAATTAGTATTTTCTAGCTCACTTCCCATTTTTTAATATAGTAATTTTATTATTTTTTTTTCAGTGTTCCAAAATTCATTGTTTATGTACCACACCCAGTGCTCCATGCAATACGTGCTCTCCTTAATACCCACCACCAGGCTCATCCAATCCCTTGCAAAACCCTCAGTTTGTTTCTGAGTCCACAGTCTCTCATGGTTCATCTCCCCCTCTGATTTCCCCTAACTCACTTCTCCTCTCCTTCTCCTAATGTCTTCCATGTTATTCCTTATGCTCCTTAAGTAAATGAAGCCATATGATAATTGACTCTCTCTGCTTGACTTATTTCACTCAGCATAATCTCCTCCAGTCCTGTCCATGTTGATACAAAAATTGGGTATTCATCCTTTCTGATGGAGGCATAATATTCCATTGTTTATATGGACCATATCTTCTTTATCCATTCATCTGTGGAAGGGTATCTTGGCTCTTTCCACAGTTTGGCATCTGTGGCCATTGCTGCTATGAACATTGGGCCCTTCTTTTCACTACATCTGTATCTTTGGGGTAAATATCCAGTAGTAAAATTGCAGGGTCATAGGGTAGCTCTGTTTTTAATTTCTTAAGGAATCTCCACACTGTTTTCCAAGTGGCTGTACCACCTTGCATTCCCACCAACAGCGTAAGAGGGTTCTCCTTTCTCCACACCCTCTCCAACACCTGTCGTTTACTGTCCTGTTAATTTTGGCCATGAAAGAGCCTTTTAATGTATTGTTGGATTTGGTTTGCTAATATCATGTAAAGATTTTTGCATTTATCAGGGGTATTAGCCTATATTTTTCTTTTTTTTTTGTGGTGTCTTTCCTTGGTTTTTGTATCAAAGTAATGCTGACCTCATAAAATGAATTTGGGATGATCTCCTCTTGAAGTGTTTGGAATAGTTTGAGAAGAATTGATATGAAATCTTTGAATGTTGGGTAAAATTCACCAGTGAAGTCATCTGGTCCTGAACTTTTGTCAGAAGGTTTGATTACTAATTCAGTCTCATTACTAGTAAAGAGTCTAGTCAGATTTCCTATTTCTTCATGATCAGTCTTACAAGATTGTGTGTTTCTAGGAATTTATTCATTTCTTCTAAGTTGTCCAATTTGTTGGTATATAATTGTTCATGGTAATCTCTTATAATCCTTTGTGTTTTTGTGGTATCCGTTGTAACTTCTGTTTTGTTTCTGATTTTATTTGGGCTCGTTCTCTTTTTCTTGATGAATCTACCTAAAGGTTTGTCAATTTTATTTATCTTCCCAAGGAACCAGCTCTTACTTTTATTGATTTTTTCTATTTTTTAGTCTCTTTTATTTCCGCTCTGATCTTTATTATTTCCTTCCTCCTCTTAATACTGGGATTTGCTTATTTTTCTGCTTCCTTTAACTGTAAAATTGGGTTCTTTATTTGAGATTTTTCTTGTTTCTTTTTTTTTTGATGACTGTCATTTATATTCTCTTCTCTTAAAACTGCAGATTCCTATGACCAATTCTCCTTTCTTTTTTTAAGTTTTTATTTTACTTCCAGTTAGTTAGCATACCATATCATATTAGTTTTAGGTGTACAGTATAGAGATCCAACAGTTCCATATATCACCCTGTGCTTATCACAACAAGTTCACTCCTCAGTGCCCATCACCTATTTAACCCAACCCCCCTCCTCTGATCTAGTAATGGTCAGTTTGTTCTCTATAATTAAGAGTCTGTTTTTTGGTTTGTCTTTCTCTCTTTCCTTTCCTCATTTGTTTCTTAAATTCCACATGTGAGTGAAATCATATGGTATTTGTCTTTTTCTGACTTATTTCACTTAGCATTACACTCTCTAGCTCCATCCATGTTGATGCAAATGGCAAGATTTCATTCATTTTTATGGCTGAATAATATTCCATTCTCTATATATATATGCCACATTTTATTATTTATCTATTTATCAATTGGTGGACACTTGAGCTACCTTTATATCTTGGCAATTGTAAATAATGTTCCTATAAACATAGGGATGTATATATCCCTTTGAATTAGTGTTCTTGTATTCTCTGAGTGAATACCCAGTAGTGTGATTGTTGGATTATAGGATAGTTCTATTTTTAGTTTTTTGAGGAAACTCCATACTGTTTTTTCCAGTGACTACACCATTTTGTATTCCCCAAAAAAGTGCACAAGTGTTCCTTTTTCTCCACATCCCTCACGAACATATATTGTTTCTTGTGTTGATTTTAGCCATTTTGACAGGTATAAGGTGATATCTCAATGTAGTTTTGATTTGCATTTCCCTGATGGTAAGTGATGATTCACATCTTTTCATGTGTTTGTTGGCCAACTGGATGTCTTCTTGGGAGAAGTGTCTGCTCATGTCTTCTGCCCATTTTTAATTTTTTAATTTGTTTTATGGATGATTTGTTGTATAAGTTCTTCATATATTTTGGATATTAACCCTTTTTGGGATATATCATTTGCAAATATCTTTTCCCATTCCATAGAGTGCCTTTTAGTTTTGTTAATTGTTTTCTTTACTGTACAGAATCTTTTTATTTTCATGTACTCCCAATAGTTTACTTTTGCTTTTGTTTCCCTTGCCTCAGGAGACATATCTAGAAAAAAGACATATCTAGAAAAAAAAAATGTCAAAGAGATCACTGTCTGTTCTCTTCAAGAATTTTCATGGTTTCAGGTCTGATATTTAGGACTTTCATCCATTATGAGTTTATTTTTGTGTATGGTGTAAGAAAGTGGCCCAGTTTCATTCTTCTGCAGCTAGCTGTCCAGTTTTCCCAACACCATTTGTTGAAAAGACTATCTTTTTCCTATTGGGTATTCTTTCCAGCTTTGACAAAGTTTAATTGACCATATAGTTGTGGGTTTATTTCTGAACTCTCTATTTTGTTTCATTGATACATGTGTCTATTACTGTGCCAGTACCATGCTGTTTTGATCATTCTAGTTTTATAATATATCTTGAAGTCCAGAATTGTGATGCCTCCAGCTTTGCTTTTCTTTTTCAAGATTGCTTTGGCTATTCAGGATCTTTTGTGGTTCCATACAAATTTTAGAATTGCTTATTTTATTTTTGTGAAAAATGCTGTTGGTATTTTGATGGGATTGCTTTAAAAGTGTATATTGCTTTGGGTAATATAGACATCTTAAAATTACCTGTTATTCTAATCCACGGGTACGGAATGTCTTTCTATTTGTTTGTGTTGTCTTCAATTTCTTTCATTGGTGCTTTATAGTTTTCAGAATACAGGTCTTTCACCTCTTTGGTAGGTTTATTCCTGATACCTTATTATTTTTGGTGTAATTGCAAATGGGATTGTTTTAATTTCTCTTTCTGATCCTTCATTGTTGGTGACTAGAAATGCAACAGATTTCTGTACATTGATTTTGTATCCTGCTACTTTATTGAATTTGTTTATCAGTTATAGCAGTATTTTGGCTTTTCTATATATAGTCTTATGTCATCTGCAAATCTGGAAAGTTTTACTTCTTCCTTGTCAATTTGGATGCCTTTTATTTCTTTTTGTTGTTTGATTTCTGTGGCTAGGACATCTGAGTAGAAGTGGTGAGATTGGACATCCTTGTCTTGGTCTTGACTTTAAAGGAAATGCGCTCAGATTTTGCCCCTTTGAGGATCATGTTAGCTGTGGGTTTTTCATAGATGACTTTTGTTATTTTGAGGTCTGTCCTTTCTAAACCTACTTTGTTGAGGATTTTTATAATAAATGGATGTTGTACTTCGTCAAATGCCCTTTTCTGCATCTATTGAAATGATCACATGGTTCTTATCCTTTCTGTTAATTGATTTGTGAATATTGAACTACCCTTGGAGTCCAAGAATAAGTCCCACTTGATCCTGGTGAATGATTGTTTTAATGTACTGTTGGATGTGGTTTGTTATTATTTTATTGACAATTTTTGTATTCATGTTCATTAGGGATATTGGTCTGTAGTTTACTTTTTACTGGTGTCTCCATTTGGTTATGGTATCAGGGTAATGCTGAACTCAGAATGAATACATGGTCTATTCTGGAGAATTTTCTATACACACTGGAAAAGAACACATATTCTGCAGTTTGGGAATGAAATGTTCTGAATATATCTGTTAAATCCATCTGGTTTAGTGTGTCATTCAAAGCCACTGTTTCCTTGTTTATTTTCTGTTTAGATGATCAGTCCACCGATGTACATAGGGTGTTAAAGTCCCCTACTATTATTGTATTACTATTGATTAGTTCCTTTATGGTTGTTTAACTGCTTTATGTTTTGGGAACTCCCATGTTAGGTGCAAAGATATTTACAATTGTTAGATCTTTTTAGATTGTCCCCTTTATGATTATATAGTGTCCTTCTTTGTCTCTTATTACAGTCTTTGTTTTAACGTCTGTTTTGTCCAATATAAATATTGCTACTCTGGCTTTCTTTGGACATTAATTTGCAGGATAGATGTTTCTCTGTCCCCTCACTTTCAGTCTTTTAGTCTAAAATGATTGGGTGATGGGTATTCAGGAGGGCACTTGATGTAATGAGCGCGGAGTGATATATGCAACTGATGAATCACTAAACTTTACCTCTGAAACTAATAATATACTATATTTTAATTAATTGAATTTAAATAAAATTTAAGAATGATTCTATTTTAGGCAGCATATAGATGGGTCTTTGGTGTGTGTGTGTGTGTGTGTGTGTTAATCCATCTTGTCACCCTATGTTTTTTGATTGGAGCCTTTGGTCCATTTACATTCAAAGTAATTATGGATAGATAAGTATTTATTACCATTTTATTACTTGTGTGTTTATTTCTGAAGTTTTTCTCTGATCTTTTCTTTTTTTTTTTTAAGATTTTATTCATTTTATTTTGGAGAGAGAGCAAGGGCACAAACAGAGGGAGCAGCAGGCAGAAGGAGAGGGAGAAGCAGGCTCCCTGCTGAGCAGAGAGCCTGTTGTGGGGTTCAATCCCAGGACCATGGGATCATGACCTGGGCTGAAGGCAGATGCTTAACTGATTGAGCTACCCAGGGGATCCTTATCCTTTTTTTTTTTTTTCCTTTCTTTTATGGTTTGATGATTTTCTTTACTGATGTATTTGGACTCCTTTTTCTTTGTTCTTTGCATGTTTATTAGTGGTTTTTGATATATGGTTATCATTAGGTTTGTATATAACTTCTTCTGCATATACCAGTCTATATTAAGTTGATATTCATTTAAGTTTTAACCCATTCTTTTCTCCCCTCCTTCCCACATTTTAGGCATATGTTGCCATATTTTATATCTTTTATATTTTATATTATAAATATTTATGAATAATATTTATAATATATTATATATATTATATTTTGTGAGTTTTTTGACTGATTTTTTTACTGAAATTTTCATTTGCTCTGCTTTTGTGTTTGCTATTTTTATACTGTCACTTTTGATCTCTCCTTTCTACTCAAACAGTCCCCTTTAATCTTTCTTACAGGACTGGTTTAGTGGTAATGAACTCCTTCAGTTTTTGTTTGCCTGGGAAACTCTATCTCTCCTTGTATTCTGAATGATAGCTTTGATGGTTAGAGTATTCTTGGCTGCAGAGTTTTTCTATTTAACACTTTGAATATATCATGACACTGCCTTTTGGCTTGCCATGTTTCTGTTGAAAAAGTTCCTACTAACCTTTTGGGTATTACCTTGTAAATTACTGACTCCTTTTGTATTGCTGCTTTTAAGATTTTTTTCCTTTATCACTATATTTAGCAAATTTAATTACACCATGTCTTGGTGTGGGTATACTTTTATGATTTTGATGGGAATTGTCTGTGCCTCTTGAATCTGGTTTCCCATTTCCTCCCCCAGACTGAGGAAATTCTCATCTATTATTTCTTCAAAGAAATTGTCTGCCCCCTTTTCTCTCTCTTCTTCTGGGATTCCTATAATATGAATATTAATATGTTTGATGGAATCACTGAGTTCCCTAAGTCTATTCCTGTTTTGTGTGATTCTTTTTTCTCTCTTTTGTTTAGCTTGATTACTTTTCATTACTCCAACTTCTGAGACACTGATTCATTCCTCTGCTTCTTCCAGCCTACCATTCATTCCATCAGGCATGTTTCCAATTTTTTTATTGAAATTAGCTCTTTATCTATACTTTGTTGTTTCTCATCTCTCTGTTAAGGGTATCACTTGTCTTTCACTCTTTTCTCAAGTCTAGTGAGTATTCTTATGATCATATAAGTATCATATAAGTTATCATATAAGTAACATATAAGATATATAAGTAACATAAGATATGTCATATAAGTAACATATAAAATATATGTGATATATGTGATATGTTATATCACATATATCTTATATGTTACTTATACTTACATCTGTTTCACGTATATATACTTAAATATATATAAGTATATATATATATATATATATATATACTTATATATACTTATATCTATTTCACTTAGATATCTGGCTGTGGCCTTGTTGTGTTCTTTCATTTGGGATAAATTTCTCTGTCTCCTCATTTTGTCTACCTCTGTGTATCTGTTTCATTTTGTTAGGAAAGTCAGTTATGTCTTCTGCTTTTGAAACTAGTGAATTTATGAAGAGGTAGTTCCTGGAGTGCCCTGTGGTGCACTGTCCTCTGTTCACCAGAAACTGGCACTTTAGGAGAATACCTCTTATGTGTGTTGCTTATGCCTTATTGTTGTGTCTGAATCATTTTTCCTTTCACTGCAGTCATCTGCACTGACTCTCTGCATGTTTTGGGCTATTATTGCTCTCTGTGGTGTTATTTGGACTGGGGGCAGGCCAGCTCTTCCAGAGCTGGCCTGCTGGGGAGCTTGGGAACAAAGCAACAGTTTTAGTAAACAATGCACTGGGCCGCTAATCCTATGCTGGGTCCACCAAACTGCTATAGCACTTGAGGCCTGTGTAGTGCAATAATGTTTAAGCCCAGCCCCTGATGGTGGCTTAGGGGCACATGGCTGGATGGATTGTGGTGGCTGGGTGCAATGTGCAGTGGCAGCTTGCACCTGACATGTGGGTGTGGCATGCAATGGTAGCTGAGTGTGTGTGCCTGGATGTACTGTGGCTGGGTGGGACACATGTGCATCTCTAACAAAATCTACTCTTGATCAAGGATACAACTGTCTGTGCAGCCCTGCTTCCCACAGGTGGTTCTATGTTTATGCTGGGATTAGGGGAGGAAAATGACACCTTCCAGCTCTCAAAGAAGTCTAACATGCTCTGAAATCAGCATGAATGGATCGGTCTCCTGTTTGACCCTGGCAGCATATAAAGTGCTGTTGTTATGTTGCCTCTCCATACAGGCTTCTGTCTCATTTAAGGTGGTGACCCTGGTTTCAGTGGCCTTCCCAGCTTGCCCCGTTCTTAATCAGCTGACTTTTAAAGTTCCAGACTCCAAGTCCCACTGGTTTTATAAACTCATGGAATTCAGCTCCTCTGGTTTTTAAACCCAGATGTTGTGAGAATTAGTCTTCCCTGTGTGAACTCCCTGATGTGAGGGCCCATTTCTTTGCCCTCTCCATATGCAGCTTCCTTCCTCCTGCAGGCATCCTCTCTCCACCTTTATGACCTTCCTAAACTTTCAAATGAAGCAGCTTCTCTATATGTAGTTGTGGAGCTTGTTCTGTCAGTCTTCAGATACCTCTCTGGTTTATTGCCTTGGATATGAAAATATCTCGTTGTAAACATGAGATGGGGTAAGCTCAGGGTCCTCCTACTCCACCATCTTCTGCTACACCCTTTCTCTTGTTTCTTGATGTAGGCCTGTATTGCTATGAACTTCCCTCTTAGAATTGCCTTTGCTGCATCCCATAAATGTAGGAATGTTGTATTTCCATTTTCATTTGTTTCAAGGTATTGTATTTTTTTTTGTTTCCCTTTTGACCCATTTGTTATCTAGTAGCATATTGTTTAACTTCCAAGTGTTTATGGGTCCCCCCCAAGTTTTCTTCTTGTAATTAATTTATAGTTTCATACCATTGTGTTTGGAAAAAACATTATTTTTCTTAGGGAAAAGTTACATAAACAGCTTTAGAAATATTTAATCTTTTCTTTTTTAATTATAGTTGACACACAATGTTACATTAATTTCAAGTGTACAAGGCAATGATTTGAAAACTATATGTTATGCTATACTCACCACAAGTGTAACTACCATTTATCACCATACAATGCTATTACAATTCCATTGACAGTATTCCCTATGATATACATTTTATCCCTGTGATTTACTCTTTCCATAACTAGAAACATGTATCACCCACTCCCCTTTGCCCATTTTGCCCATTTCTCTACATGGAAAAAGATTTTTGATATAATTTAAATTTTCCGAAGTTTATTGAGATTTGTTTTGTAGCCTAATATGTGATCTATCCTGATAAATGTTCTGTGTGGACCTGAAAAGAATGTGTATTCTACTGTTTTATGATGGAGTGTTCTGTAAATAGCTATTAAGTCCATCTGGTCTAATGTGTCATTTAAGGATGGTGTTTCTTTATTTATTTTCTGTCTGGATGATCTAACTATTGATATAAGTGTGGTGTTAAAAGTCCCTACTATTATTATAATTTGTCAATTTCTTCCTTTTTATGTCTGTTGATATTTGCTTTATATATTTAGGTGCTCCAATGTTGGGTGCATAAATATTTACAAACATTATATCCTCTTGTTAAATTGACCCCTTTATCATTATGTAATACCTTTATTTGCCTTTTGTTGCATTTTAAACTTTTATTTTCTCTGATATAAGTATTGCTCCCCAAGCTTTAAGTTTGTTACAATTTGCCTGGAAATATCTTTTCCCATCCAGTCACTTCAGTTTGTGTGTGTCTTTAGCTCTGAAATGAGTCTTTTGTAAGCAAAACATGGATGGGTCTTTTTTTTTTTTTTATTCTATCCAGCCTTATGTCTTTTGATTGTAGAATTTAGTCCATTTACATTTAAGGTAATTATTGGTAAATATGTACTTATCACCATTTTGTTAATTGTCTTCTGATTGTTTTTATAGTCCTTCTGTGTTCCTTTCTTGTTCTCTGGCTCTCTTCTTTTGTGGTTTGATGACTTTCTTTACTGTTATGTTTAGATTCTTTTCTCATTGTGTCTTGTTTAGTATAGTATATGTTTAGTCTAGTATATGTTTTCAGTTTGTGGTTATCATGAGGCTCATATATAATAACCTTTAATTTTTAAAAAGATTTTATTTATTTGTGAGAAAGATTTTATTTATTTGTGAGAAAGAGTGAATGAGAGGTTGAGTACAAGCTGTGGGGAGAGGGAGAAGGAGAAGGAGAAGCAGACACTCCACTAAGCAGGGATCCTGATGCAGGGTTTGATCCCAGGATCCTGGGATCTTGACCTGAACTGAAGGCAGACACTTAAGTGATTGAGCCACCCAGGCATCCCTATAATAACCTTTATATATAGCAATCTATTTTAACCTGATAGTCACTTGAGTTCAACTGTATTCTAAAAACACTAACCCACCCACCCTGCATCTTATGTTTTGGATGTCATATTTTATATCTTTTAACTTTGTGTATCTCTTACCTATTACAGTTATAGTTGATTATGCTTTCATTTGTTAATTTTCATAGTAGCTTTAGACGTGGTTTATTCACTACTTTTACAATATATTTGCCTTTATTGATGAAATTTTTCTTTTCATGTATTTTCTTTTTTCTATTTATGAACTTTTAGCTTAAAGAAGTCCCTTTAACAATTATTGAAAGGCCAGTTTAGTGGTGATAAATTCCCTTAGGTTTTGCTTGTCTGAGAAAATATTTTTCCTTCAATTCTGAGTGTTAACTTTGCCAGGTGGAATATTCCTGATTGGAAACTTTTCACTTTTAGCATTTTGGATTATGTACATTACTCCCTTCTGATCTGCAAAGTTTCTGCTGAAAAATTAGATTATAGTCTTATGGTATTTCCCCTGTGTGTAACTAGTTGTTTTTCTCTTTTTATTTTTAAGGTTCTCTCTTTATCATTAGCTTTTGACATTTCAATTGTAATGTATTTTGCTGTGGATCTCTATGAGTTCATCTTGTTTGGGACTTCCAGTTCTTCCTATACCCAATGTTCTGGTTCCGTCACCAGGTTAGGGAATTTTTCAGCCATTATTTCTGCAGATAAATGTTTTGCCCCTTTCTCTCCCTCTTCTCCTTCTGAGACTCCTGTAATGCCAATGTTAGTATACTTCATGTTGTCCCACAGATCCCTTAAGCTATCCTCATTTTATTTTTTTAAAGATTTTATTTTTATTTATTTGACAGAGAGAGATCACAAGTAGGCAGAGAAAGAGGAGGAGCAGGCTCCCTGCTGAGCAGAGAGCCCGATGAGGGACTCGATTCCAGGACCCTAAGATTATGACCGAGCCAAAGGTAGAGGCTTAACTCACTGACCCACCCAGGTGCCCCTGCAATCCTCATTTTTTTTTTATTTTTTTATTTTTTAATTTTTTATTTTTGATAAACATATATTTTTATCCCCAGGGGTACAGGTCTGTGAATCACCAGGTTTACACCTTCACAGCACTCACCAAATCACATACCCTCCCCAATGTCCATAATCCCACCCCC
>NC_081575.1:65543962-65551230 GCF_022355385.1 Mustela nigripes | reverse complement strand
AGTGTGTAAACCTGGTGATTCACAGACCTGTACCCCTGGGGATAAAAATATATGTTTATAAAAAATAAAAAATTAAAAAAAATAATTAAAAAAAAAGTCACTTACCACCTCAAAAAACAAATTTGATTTAGGGGTGTCTGGCTGGCTCAGTCAGTAGAACATGCAACTCAGTCTCAGGGTTGTGAGTTCAAACCCTGTTTTGGGTGTAGAGATTTCTTAAAAATAAAATCTTTAGAAATGATGAAATAAATTTGGTTAATTGGATCAGAAAGAACTATAATTAAATCTCAGATAACTCTTGCTCAGCATGTTATATTTTTTTCCAGACCATTCCTCTTACTGATCATCTATCCTTTTTCTGTCTGACCACCATGAGGCTACCACTCAATCCAAGCCAGTATCTTCATTGTTTATCTCCCTGCATCCCAGACATACTTCTGCCTCTGGGCTTTTTACTACACTAAGTCCCCATATTATTATGCTCTCCTTGTTCTAATCCTTCTTTCATGACCCAATTTAAGTCACTACATTTTCCATGATGCTTTATTCACAGCTTTAAATCACATTTGTCCCTCCTCTGAATTTCTACATTTTTATTACATTTTTTATATATTGCTTCACAAAATATTATATAAAAATATGTATATTATATTCTTATATTACATAAGAATTACATGTTTTACATAATGTTATATATATTGTTTGTATTATATACTTTTTAAATTTTTATTTTATTTATTTATTTTTTTCAATTTATTTATTTTCAGAAAAACAGTATACATTATTTTTCACCACACCCAGTGCTCCATGCAATCCGTGCCCTCTATAATACCCACCACCTGGTAACCCAACCTCCCACACCCCTGTCACTTCAAACCCCTCAGATTGTTTGTATTATATACTATATAACACATTGTTTTTATTATATATCTATATTTAATGTAATGTATATCTATTATGCTATATATAATATAAACATATATAATAAATAATTATATATAATATAAATAAATAATAGATATATAAAATTTCTTTCATTGGGTGTGTATAACTGAGTCATACAAGTGGGAACTCCAAAACCAGACTTCCTACGTTCAAATCCAGTTCTATAATTTATTAGTTGTGTGTCCTTGTACAAATTACTTACTCTTTCTTTGTGTCTCAGTTTCCTCAAAATCAGGTTAATAATTGTGTGCATTACAATTACAATTACAATTGATATATATGAAGTACTTAGAATGGTGTCCGGTCAGTATAGAGTACTCAGTAAATGTTAACTATCATTATGATTATATACTATATACCTTCACATAATTTATCTCATTTGATCTGGGAGAAGGTTAAATCAGGGATTGCCATCTCCATTTTACAGATGAGTAACTAAAGTTTGAGAAGTTAAGTGACTTTTTGAAGTGACTTGTTGTCAGACAACAAGTGAACTGTCTTAGGGTTATGGGAGATTAACTATGGAGTAGAAAATGTTAAGGGCCATGAGGGGGGTAGCTAAAGGCCTCTGGAAATTTAAAAGTTCTTCTTCCTGGGGTAGTAGGGAAGGCTTGCTAATGGTGATAAGTAAGCAGTAAGGAGGGATAGGGATGGCCTTGATAAGAGTCTACTGAGCTATTCCAGGCAGAGGGGCCCCAAGTGGTGTAGGAGGTGGTAGAAGAGGTGGGATGTTGTTCCTTCTAGAGAATACTTTTGATATAGAAGATTTGGGTCAGGAAAAGAATGAACTTGAAGAGGAGACACCAGGGCATGACAGTCATGTGAGGAGCAGGCAGGAGTAGTTTTGTGATATGGGGAGTGTTATACTGTGTGGGAGAGGGAAGAGGAGATTCTGTAGTGGCAAGTCAAGGCTTTGGACCTGTATTCCAAAAAGCCTACTCTCAAAATCCATGAATATTTGGCTACTTCATTGAGTTCTTACACATCTTGATTAATCAGCTCTGGCAACTTTATCAGATGAGCCAACTGGCCTCTTGTGAAAGGTGTGCAGTGTCTGCTCAGTTCTGTGTTAAACTGTAGGAGACTAAGGAGAAAGAGGAAGTAAATATCTTTCCCAAGGAACTTCCAGTTGTTGCATGGTGAAATTGTTATTTAATTGATTGTGTTCTGTAATTCATGAGTGGGGCTATAGAGGAGAGGTAAGAAATGGATCAGAAACTGCCAAGGAGCATGAGGGCACTGGTTGGGAAAGGAGATTCAGAAAAGGGAGGTTAGAACTTGGATTATTCTGGGTAGGGCCAGTACATCAGGATTTTTAAAAGCTCCCCAGGGGATTTTGATGGTCTATAAGTCCTTCTCAACTGAGAAATTATCCATACTTAGAGTGCAATGTATGTCCTGAGAATCCTGGCTAGGACTGAACTTAGAAAACTGACTTGAAATATGAATTACCGTGTACCTTTCTACCTGGGCCTTTATCTCCCATAGGGAGATAAATAGGAATGAAGAAGAGAGTATAGTAGAAGTAGCTTCAGCTCCTTGGGATGCTGCTATGGACACATCTGAACTGTCACTATTATGAAATGGGAAAGCTGGATGTCAAATTAAAATCATTACTACTACTACCACTACCAAAGATGATATTAATAAATGTGTGTGATGGCTCCAGTGGGATCCTGCATTTGGGCACTGTCCATGCCTAGTGGGCTCACAGTTAAGGAGGATCAAATGACAGTTTCCATGCTGTGCTCTGGATAGGCAGTTCCCTGGAACTGGCCCTTTTCAGTGGATTGGGTTAGTTGTGTTCTTTTGCACCACTTGTGTACCATGCAGCAGCACAAATATCCACCCCTCTCCCCACCAACCCCACTTTTTCTCCTGCCTGATAAATTTCTAGAATGTTGAAGAAGTCAGAAAGATTCTTAGAGGCCATGAAGTCCAACTCCTTTGTTGTACTGGGGGAGGTGGGAGGCTCAGAGGGACATGGGGACTTGACCAGGGTCACAGAGTAAAGCAGTGGCAGAAACAGGGCCCTGATAAAAATCTCCTGGCTCATATAGGCCAATATGTGCTTTCCATAGCATCTACATCTTGCTACTTCCTCTCTACCTTCACTAATTCCTGTCACCTAAACTAGCATCTTATTGAGACTATGGACTTCCTCCAGAACAGTGATTCTCAATCTCAGCAGCCCATCAAAATCCCCTGAGGAACTTAAAAAATACTGATGTGCTGGCCTTACATTGGACCAATTGAATCAGCATCTCCAGGGGTTTAGGCAGTATTTTAAAAAGCTCCCTAGGTGATTCTAATGTGCAGTCAAGATAAAATAAAACAAACAACACTCTAGAGAAAACAAGCCTCATATGTTTTTAAGTAATCTCTATACACAATGTGAGGCTTGAATTTACAACCCCAAGATTAAGAGCCACATGCTTTACTGACTGAGTCAGCTGGGTGCCCCCAAACCTCATATATATGAGATCTAAAAGACAGACTCCCAACAAAGCAGGCTTCCCAGCCACTGAGCCCCTCAACAAATCCCTGAACCCTGGTATGTGGAGGGCTTAGGAGTCTGAGAGTCTGAGTTTCAGTCACTGATGCTGTCCTGAACCCCACTGACCCTCTAGTCATCACCTTCCCCCACATCCTAGTTCAGAAGTGTTTTATTTCCAGCATTCTTATTCTTTCTTTACCTATCGCAAATGACTCTGAAGAGACTTCCTGCCTCCAGTGGGAAGCCCACAAACATTTTGCTCCAGCTTTTTACTTTTTTTGGAGACCTCCACACATACGGCATATCTTGTCTCTGGCTCCTTCCGAGGGACTTGTGCAATCTAGAGCCATCCTCCCGCTACAACCTCATCTCCTTACAGTTCTAATACATAGAGTCTGCTTCTTTAAACACCAGACATTTAGGGAGTCAGTCCAGAATAGGGAAGAGAGACATTGGGCACTCAGACCCCCGATGCCTGTTCAGCTCTTTGCCTATTATCTTGATGGCTCTGGGCCCATAGTTATGTGCAAATTTGACTTGCTTAGGGATGAGAAGGTAGAGATGTGTACTTTTCCCACACCACCAAGTGGTCTTTGTTTTTTCAGAAAATTAAAATTTATTGAAATATTCCAGTAATGAGATTAACATTAGTAATACTAAATTGACAAAACATCTTCTTGAACACACTATGTACACCTATCTTCAAGTAATCAGGTAGCAATGGATTATCAATAACTCTTTGGCAACCTAGACACTTTGCTATGTTGTGGTCTTTTAATGCCCTCCCTTAGTTAGATTTCTGCTTCCTCCTCCACCTCCTCCTACCTATGACTCAGTGTCCAGGAATGTGCTTGTTAAATCTCCTGGACTGTTGTTTTGTGAGCTCTTAAAATGTAAAATCAAAGCTAGAGTAATAAAGAGATCCTTTTAGGCTATTGTTGTGTGAGGATAGCATATTCTGTTTACTGCAGTGGGTGGTGGGTGGACGGGGGTACTGAGAAAGCCCAGCTAGGCTCCAATCCCTGCCATACCAGAGCCCTTCCTGAATTGCTTCAAGCCATTTATAGACCTCTGCTCTGGCCTCAGTCTGTAACTGAGCCCTGATTCTGGTTTTAATCCAGAGTTTCCCTGCCTCCCATCAAGACCAGAAGCTGAGAGGTATTCTGGGGAAGAAACACTGAAGCAGTGGCATCTGAGTGGTTGGAGCTGAGCTGAAGGCATAGCAGTCAGCAGACAGAAATGCAGATTAGTGGTGGCCTCCAGTAGAAGCAGCTTGCAGAGAGAGCTGTACCTCTGTCAGTCCCTGGGGTTCTAGAAGAGGAAAAACTCCCTGATGGGCAAAGTTTGTGTTCCCCCTCACTGGGGTTCAGGTTCATTGTGAGTTTAGAGGTCTGCTACGTAGAGCTGTGTGATGGTAGGCAAGTTGTTTTACATGTATCTCCAATTTTCTCTTCCATCAAGCAGGTGTGTAGAATAATGCAGGTTCGGCATACTGGTGGGGGGAGGTCAACAAAATGTTAGTTTCCTAACCTTTCCCTATCCTAGTTCCCGTAGTCACACCCAACTGTTGAAAGGAAAGAGTTCCATATGACACCTTCCAACTCTTACCTCACTTCCTTGGCCATTCTTTTTTGCTCTGTGTTCTCTAGACTTGTTTGATTAGGAGTCTAGGGAAAGAAAGAAACAATAAAAGGTCTGTATATTCAGGATACCTAGAAGGCCTACTGGAATTGAGTGGTTTTTAAAATTTTTATTTAAATTCAATTTAATTAACATACTGTATTATTAGTTTCAGATGTATATTTATTCCACAATCGCATACAATACCCAGTGCTCATTACTTCAAGTGCCCTCCTCAACGCCCATCACCCAGTTAACCCATCTCCCCACCCAACTCGCCTCTAGCAACCCTCAGTTTGTTCCCTATAGTTAAGAGTCTCTTATGGTTTGCCTCGTCTCTGTTTTTGTCTTACTTTATTTTTTCTTCCCTTCCCCTATGTTCATCTGTTTTGTATCTTAAATTCCACATATGAGTGAAATGGAGTGGTTTTAATTGACAACTAGCCTGGGTGGTATGAACACACATTAGCTCGTGACACTGGGCAGGGTCATGGAAGGAAAGAGCCATACATAGCTCAAGGTAGGTTTGATTTCCATGCTTCAGGAAGAGGCTCTCTGGTTTCTGTCATTTCCTATTGTCTCTTTCTAGAGACTCAAGACCTTAGCTGGCCTATGGGTATGGGAAAGCACCTGCAGCTGGGCAAAGAAGGGCCATAGTGGAAATTAGAGGTGGTGTGTTCTGTAGCACCCAAGACTGTCTGCCTTGCAGACCTCCACCGACAAAGAGCACAATTGACCAAGGGCCTAAGCTGCCTTGTTCTGAAATCCATCCCAGCATTTGTACTGAGGTACCTGTTACAAGGCAGAGATATTAAAGTAGGCCCATTCCTGGGAGACACAGAAATCCTCTGACTGCCAACTGACCTTGTCTTCATCAATTCCTGTTGGCCTTGCCAAGCCTTCCTTAGAGTGCAGGGCAGACTAGGACACTTTCACCCAACCCTACCTCCCTCCTTCTTTTGTTCAGGGGCAGACTTACATTGCAGTTTCACAGCTCTCTTAATCTTTCTAGGCTCCTTCCCCATTTGCTTTCATTTTCCTTAATAAATATTGGCACATTTAATCCCATTTTATTGTCTAATCCTTAGAGGCCCCAGACTAACACAAGTTCTGAGCAATGTGAAATCAAATGCATTGGCCTGGATTCTAGACCTATAGCCAGGGTCTTTTGTGAGAAACTATGGGCTATCCTTAAGAAAACAGCATGTTTCTAAACACTGGAGAATAATCCCTAGGGTTTGGAGATACTTTGAGTGTGATCCAAGTTTATTACCTTGCTTTACTCCAAATCAATATTTCAGACACCTTTCTTTTTTTTTTTTTTTCAGTGTTGTAACTCAGGGTCTTATGTGTACATGTATGGAAGAGGATCTTTCTTTTCTTACTGAGGTATAATTGATAAAATGTTATATTAGTTTCAGGTGTACAATG
This sequence comes from Mustela nigripes, assembly GCF_022355385.1. Classification (NCBI taxonomy): domain Eukaryota; kingdom Metazoa; phylum Chordata; class Mammalia; order Carnivora; family Mustelidae; genus Mustela; species Mustela nigripes. The sequence goes on along the minus strand of NC_081575.1, from coordinate 65,544,737 downwards.
TAATGATTTAATACACTGCAAAATTATTACCATAATAAGTCCAGTTAACATCCATAACCATACATAGTTACAGTTTTTTTTTATTAAGAGAATTCAAGATCTGTGCTCTTAGCTTCTTTCAAGTATACAGGAGAGTATTATTAACTATAGCCACCATGCTGTGTATTATAGCCCCATAATTCATCTTATAATTGGAAATTATTCATTTTACGATTGGACATTTGTACTTTTTGACCCATTTCACCCATTTTCCTCACCTCCACCTCAGGAAACCAACAATCTGTTCTCTATATTCATGAGCTTGGGTGTTTTTTTGTTCATTTTTGTAAGATTCCACATATAAGTGACACTATATGGTATTTATTTTTTCTGTCTGGGTTATTTCACTTTAGCATAATACCCTCAAGGTCCATCCATTTGTCACAAATGGCAAGATTTGGTAGGAAGATCTTTCTTTAGAATAGTTACAGTATTGCCCAAGAAGCACTCATTTCATCTCGATCTCCATTTTTGACTTGGAGTCAGAGAATTCTAGCTCCATGTTTGCCACTGACAAATTATGTTAACTTGGACAAGTCCTTACACCTCTTTGACCTTCCCTTTCTGAGCTCGGTTCTTATTTTTTGTTACTTCTACTTTTATTTTGTTTCCTCAGTCTTTTCTTATCCAAATTGTGGTGTTCAAGTTCTAAAGGCAGCAATGTATTGAAAACAGAGTGTATGTGTGTGTGTGTGTGTGTGTGTGTGTGAGAGAGAGAGAGAGAGAGAGAGAGAGT
>NC_081575.1:65533286-65543862 GCF_022355385.1 Mustela nigripes | reverse complement strand
GTGTATGTGTGTGTGTGTGTGTGTGTGTGTGAGAGAGAGAGAGAGAGAGAGAGAGAGAGAGGAGGGGAAAGATGTCTCCTCCTTACAGCTTGTTTCCAGCTTTGCTTGGCAGTTCCCTCACATGCAGTGCCAGGCAACACACATGGTGACCTACTTTTGCAAGAAGGCTGGTTTTGGAGTTATACTCTTTACCTTGATGCTTGGCCTGGGATGGGTCGTCTGCCACTAAATGTCAGATACAGATGTAAGGAACATAGGGTCTGTGGCTCTGGTTATCATTACCTAATTAAAGATTGTAACATTGAAAGGCATTCTAACTTTCGGCTTTATGTTACCAGAAACCACCCCAGAAATTTTAAACTTAATCACTTCCACGTCTTCCTAGGAGAGATTCAGCCTTAATCTCATTTCCAGCTTTTTCTGGAGAGGCCAGGATGCTTTGTTCTAAGCTCCTGATTTCTCTAAATCTTACCTTGTCCCCTGCAGTGGCCTTCCTTCTCTCTTACTCTCAGTGGAGTGTCTCTTCCTGAGCCCTTCAGCCCAGCCCAGTTCTGCTCCTTTTATAGCTGCCCTCCCCCTGAATTCCCTCTTCCTGTCTCCTCTTACCCCTAGTGGAGGAAACCCCACCTCTGTTGACCCAGCATCTTTGAAGAGGGTCTGAAGCTGCACCTCTGAATTTGGGTGGAGCCCCTTGTAGGCATCCAGACAACGACTGGGAATCAAGATTGTTTTTACTTTCTGGTTCCCAGACTCTTTGGGGGCTTGAAGATCTGTTCATTCGAGGTGGTAATTGTACCGAGGTACTTGTTTCCTTGTGTAGCCTCCTGACAGCCAGTGTTTCACCCAGAGCTTTTGGTTCTAATTTGGTGTTCTTATCCCAGCATGTCACAACTTCACCACCTCGTGAGCGTACTGCAGATCTGTTGAGGATGGGCCTGGAAAATTCTGACCAAATAGAAACAGACTAAGCAGGGGAACAGAGACGTAGTTGTGTTTGGGACTAGTGTAGCAGGAATTCATTAAGGGTACCAGACACTTTTAAAGAAACTGAAGAGAAAATCGCATCAAAACAAAAGCCTTTCAAAAATACCACACACAGGTACAACATAGGGATCTGTCTTAATACTTCCTAAGTCCTTGGACCACCAACTTCTGCTCTGTCTATGAGACCATATGCAGGTCCTCCCACCTCTCCATGGCTCAATTTCTCCACCTATCAAAGTGAAAGGATTGGACTCTATTATCTTTTAGGACATATGGTGAGAAAGTAGGTAGCCTGGGAAAGAGAAGATCTGTGCAACTCCAGAGATTCCCCTCAGGGACTACAGCGGAAGGAGAGGATAGATGGAGAGAAAGTAAACAAAAAACATCAGTGGAGGTTCCAGTGTCCTGACAACCATCCCCATAACACTAGTGCAGCCCTCCTTTTATATGATTTATATAATGAGCTCCAGTATAAGATTGCAACTGGAAAGGAAAAGGGGTTCCATAGATTTAAAAATATTTTAAACTTTCAAACTTCTAGCTGTGAGTCTGGAAAAGTAAGCATTTAGTGTTTGTAGCTTCTGTAATGGTGACAGAAATAGAGAAGAGAATTGAAATGGATATAAAGTTAGCCCAACAGCATTTGCTATAATTTTTTGCTCTAAATCTAATTACTTTTTTATAGCTTATGAAGGTATAATTAATGTACAGTAAACTACACATAATTACAGTGCATTATTTGGTAAATTTTTGGAACATGTATATATCCATGAAGTCATTGCAATAATCTAATTAATAAACATATTACCTTCAAAAGTTTCATCATGCCCTTGATCAGTACATCTCCCCTTCTACCACTATGCCCAGACAACCACTGATCTGTCTTCTGTTACTATAGGTTAGTTGGCATTTTTTACAATTTAATATAAATTTAATTATACTGGTGGTTGCCAAAGAAAAAGGGAATAGAATGATGGGAAAAATGGTGAAGGAAATTAAGAGGTATAAACTTCCAGTTACAAAATAAAGAAGTCATGGGGATGAAAAGTATAAGATAGGGAACATAATCAATAATATTGCAATACACTTATTGTGGTGAGCATTTTGAAATATATATAATTGTTGGATTACTATATTGTATACCTGAAACTAATTTAATATGTCAACTATACTTCCAATAAAAATTTCAAAGTAAATAAATAGTGGAGTCATACAGTACCCTTTTTGTTTAGAGTCTTCCACTCAGCATAATTATTTTGAGATACAAAATAAAGTGTGTGTCAATATTTTGTTACTTTTTATTGCCAAATAGTACTCCATTGTATGGATATAATACAGTTTATTTATTCTTTTATGGATATTTTGGTAGTTTCCAGTCTTAGACTTATAAATAAAGCTGTTACAAACATTTATGTATAAGTTGTTTACAAGTACTTTTTAGTTTAATTGATGACTTCCATTTCCAGAATATTTTTAGCAGAAACAGACTTGGCGAATGTTGCATTTGTGTTCTCTTTTGTACTCAAGACTATTTTCGGCATTTTTGTAGTTGTTGATGTTTTACATCCTTTTGATGTTATTACATATTGTTGACCCTACAGTAGTACTTCCCCAAGCATGGGGAATGGGTTTCTGAAAACCCATGCAGGAAGAATTTTAGTTGAAAAACTTAAAACTTTTGTAAAAAAAGATTTCTTGGGTGAAATGAGAGGCAAAGCTCTTGTAAATATTTTACATTTAGTAAAACAAACCAATAACTATAATACCAAATAAAAACAGTATTAATTTCTTTTTAAACCCAGTGGGCTAGACAAAGCTTAGGGTCTTCACACAGGAGAGACTAGAAACTCATGAATGGAACAGGGGACAGAATCTTAAAATAGTTGATGACCTATTGCTCTGCCACTGAGCCAGATAATATGGCAACACAGAGGAAACTGGTCTTTAGGATTGGACTGACCCATGACCAGCAAACAGCTGTTGTTTCAGGAAAGGGGTTTCGAGATGAATTGCATGATTTTCATCTGTTAATAGGGCAGGGTATGAGATCTATCTTATGTCTTCCTTCCATTCCTCCCCAAGGAAATGGCCATACTTTTATTTCATTCTTACGTTATTTTAGTTTATATTTCCTAAAATGGCCCTATGAGACTCTTTGGAAACCAACAGTGACTCTCAGGCCAGAAGACAATGTGGCATAAGGATATATCGCCACAGTGTGGGTAGCCGGGAATGGGGAATACAAGCACAAAATCTTTCCCTGGATTCTGGAGTCTTTTCCTGTCTCCTTGGGAATGAATTACTGCAGAGAAGGACAAGAGCAAAATTCTTTAGAAAGAATTGTCTCATCAGCTGCTGCAACTCCACTGGTTCTTGCTGCCTTTGCCACCCTTCAGATTGTTGCCCTAGCCTTGAGGCCACTCAGATCAGCTTGAATGGTATTTCACTGTGCGGGGCTGCCAAGAAGGCTGGGGGTGGCATGCAGCCCATGTTGTAGATTGGAGACAGTGTTTGAGCACCTGGTCAGTCCCCACTGCCAGACAGGAAAGGGTTGGAGAAAGGTCCAGTGAGGAGCACACTGCAGTTTTCTTCCTCAGACAACCCCCATATCTGAGTCACAATTCCAGAGAGATTGGATACATTGTTCTTGGCTTGCTTGCTGCAAGTGTTTGGGCAATGAACAAAGCAGTCAAGAGACCATGTGAGGAGACAGGACAAAAATGAGGAGGGGATTGAAGGAAAGGTGGTAAAGGATATCTGGACCAGGAGCCCCTGAGGCTGCCTAGGCGACTGACTGATCTGCATACAAACATTAGAACTTCCCCTCTCAGACTCCAGGGAATGTGGACTGCTTTGCTGTCTCAGATCAGGAAGAACATGATGTCCTTATGTGGTGGGAGACAGCTGGTCAATACCACCTCCAGGGAGAGATGTGAAGGGAGCCAAGAGAACTGCAAACTCAGCAGACAGTGCCATTGAGGGAAACCTAGGAAGAAGGGTACAGACTCCATCCAAGGCCCCAGGGTTCCAGGAGTCCGGATGCGCGGTGGATGTCAGCTCCATACTCTCTCATCAATGTCTCAAAGCCCTGGTGTTTAGGGCTGGTGTGAACTTTTTATTTTCATTCTCTTTATGAACTTTCTCTTAGACCTGGCTTCTCAAAAGCTATGAAAAAGCTACTCAGGTGACAGCATTCTCCACCCCTTCCCCTGACTCCCCACTTGCAGTTCCTCTTACCTGAATGTATTTTTCTGGGGTCTGCTGTAGACCCGTGCTTCTCCCAGGACTCTCATTGTGCCTTTTTTTGTCACAGAGAAATTGACTTATTGTGCCTAGTGAGAGCAAAGTTGCCCTTTCCTGAATTACTTTACCAAACTCCACCCTAGCTACAGCCACTCAGTGCCAGTTCAGTGACATTAGGGGTACAATAAAACACTCACCTGGTTAAAGGGGTCTTGGAGTTTTGGAACTTGTGGTTTGGATTGAGACCATGATGTTGTCCTAATCTAAGTTATGGTTGCTATAGGTTAACATGGCCCAGAAGCCTATGGTTTTGTCATAATACTCAATACTTAGTGATGTGGCCTTAGAGAGGTTTTAGACTTTTGGGGCCATGTTCTAGGTTTTGGGGCCCAATTTTGCCAACATAGGTCATTTTCAGTCAACAGAAACAATCAAGCCAGACAATTTCCTGCAAAAACTGATAGATTTCATTCAATTTAACAAATCTTTCCTGAGCACCTACTTTATTGTGGGGAATAGGCAGTCCTGGAGGGGAGTGGAATAGAGGAAACAAATTTCTGGCTGATGCTAAGAGACTTGGGCTCCAGATCTGACAGAACCAGACTTACTGTGTAACTTCAGACAAATTACTACTGTTCCTTGGGTCTTAGTTTCCTCATGAGTGAGATTAAATGTTTGGATTCTGTCAGCAATTCCCATATTTTTCACCCTTTAAAATATTTCCCCTCCTGGGCCATATATTTCTCAAGATTTTGTTTACCAATCAATATATTGATTACATGATAATTTATTTCCTCATCTTATTAGTTGATGTCATAACTGCTAATCAGAACTGACCACTAAGATAATGACTGTTATAGCCAAAAAGAAAAAAACTTTGCAATTTAGTGAGCATGTGCTATATATCACCTTATCCTGGATCAATTTAAACTTTCTTTTAGGGCTTTGGATTTATTCAAAGACTTCTCTCCTTCCACTCCCTTTTTATTACTTCTACTACTCTTAATTAGAAGCTGGAATAGATGCTCACTAAGCTCCCATCAGCCCTATGGGTACCCCAGGGAATCAATCCCACCTCCCTTTCCCAGCTCCACCCCTACTTACTATGTCTAAACCTGGATTCCTAGTTTCTGTGACACTGCCATACCAGCCTTCTAAACAATGGCTCCTTTGTGGATTGGTAGGCCTTCTTCTCTGGGTTATTTCTCCCCAGTTGTAAGGTCTCTTTGAAGTTTGGGTAGAAACCCAGAAACCTCTTAAAAAAGATAAACACCAGAGACCATGTAAGGATTCTCACTGCAGTTTTGGCATGCCTGAACTCCAAGGCCCTTTTTTTCTGTCTGCCATTGTTCAGTGGACTCTTCAGGTTCTCAGTGAAAGCTGTGTTTTCTATGGCTTCCTATCTTAGCCCAAAACAATATGCTCTCTGGAGATTTGGAGACACAGAGAACATTGGAAAATATGAAGTATATTTTGAATTTGAAAGTGGAAAAAAAAGTGGGCACTCCTAGGAGCAGATGTTGATTGCAGGAGCATGGAGCATGTTTGATTTGGGGACATTTCCCACCTTTCTCAGGCTAAACTAGGTCACCATATACCCAGGTAGCTCCCAAACAGAGATAGAAGTCTAAGGACCTCTAAAGTCTTACCTATTTTCCCTGTCTTCCTGTACTTCTTTATCTCTGTCCCTTCTATGCTTACTTAGCTATTTAAAAATAGCTAAGCTGGAAAGTGTAAGGACCCTTAGAGAAATTCTTCTCAGAACTCCTCATGATATAGACAGAGAAACAAGGATACAGATGAGTAAGGGACTTGATTTAGGCCACATAGCAGATAAGCAGCAGAGCTGGAAACTGGAGTCTAGGGCTAAGGGTGGAGAGGAAGTTTCTAAAACAAAGAGGATATCCCAAGTAATGTGTGTAGGGGGGAGCATGCAGAAAGCAGGTCAAGACCTATAACCTGGACTTTGTGACCACCTCCAGGGTTGGTTTGCAGTTTACCTGGTCAGCTTCAGGCACTGGGAACAAGCTATCTCTCAGAAACAAAAATGCCACTTCTGTGTAATTATTTTGAAGCTTGAAGACTGTGGACATTTAATTTTCCAAAAATAAAAACCTAGTATAAGAAAGACCCTGTGGGAACAAGAGTTGGGGCAAGCCCTCAGGGAGGCAGCTTAGACAAGACAGTTAAGAAAGCCCCCAGTGATAGCCTTTGCAGGCAACATGGTTTGCAAAAATTTAGCCTGTATTCTTGCCTCCTTTCATGTATTCTATAGGTTGATTGTTGTCAAAGTATGTTCCATAAAATGGAAATCTGATTTTGTCAGTCCCTAGTACAGAAACCACTCATGAATCCTCATTTAACTTGGTGAAATTAGATCCAGCCTCCTGAGTATACCACTCAAGTTCCCAGGTTACTTTCCTAGGCTTATCTTCTACCCAACATGTAGCTAAACCACTCACACATAATTTCTTTATTTACATCATATCATAGCATTCATACTTTGCACCACGTTGTTCATATTTTGTTCATGTTTTTCCATTAGCTTAAGATACCTTTTGTAATTTTTTTTTAATCAGAGAGAAAGAGAGAGAGAGAGAGAGAGAGAGAGAGCACAAGCAGGGGGAATGGCAGGCAGAGGGAGAAGCAGGCTCCCTGCTGAGCAAGGAGGCTAATGTGGACTCAATCCCAGGACCTTAGGATCATGACCTGAGCCAAAGGCAGCTGTTTAACCGGCTGAGCCACCCAGGCATCCCAATACCTTTCTTTTCTTTGTGATTATTTGATTATTCTTCATGGCTCAATCCAGATTACCTTTTGTTTTGCTAAGCTTTTTTTTTTTTTTTAAAATAACAGCTTGAGACAAAATTCATGTGCCATACAATCAGCCCATTTAAAGAAGAGAATTCAACATTTTTTTAGTATATTTACAGAATCATGCAACCATCACCACAATCAATTTTACAGCACTGTAATCTCCCAAAAAGAAACCTATACCCTTTACCTCTCACCCCAGAATTTTCTCATTCTCCCATTCCAGTTCTAGATAACAGTAATCTACTTTTGGTCTACATGTCTTTACATATTCTAGACATTTCAGGTAAATGGAATATGTGGTCTTTTTCTTTGGCCTATTTCACTTAGCAAGATGTTTTTAAGGTTATTCTATGTTGCAGCATGTTTTAGTAATTTGCTACTTCTTATGGCAATTAATATTCCATTGTATGAATGTACCGCATTCCATTCATCTATTCATTGGTTTATGTACTTTTTGGCTATGAACATTTGTATCCAAGTTTCTTGTTTGTTTGGTTTTGTTTTTATTTTTTGTAGACATATGGTTTCATTTGTCTTGGGCATATAACTAGAAGTACAATTATTGGATTAAATGGTAATTCTATGTTTAACATTTTAAGGAAATGCCAAAATGTTTTCCAAAGCAGCTGAACCATTTTACATCCCCACCAGCAATACATGATGATTTCAGTTACTCCATATACTCACCAATATTTATTATTTTCCTTTTTAATTATTTTTTATTTTTAAAATTTTATTTTTAGTTTCTTTTTAAGTATTATTATTATAGCCATCCTTGTGAGTGTGAAGTGATTTCTTATTTTGATTTTGATTTGCAGTTCCCAAATGATGTTAGGCATTTTTTCTTATCCTTATTGGCCATTCATATATCTTCTTTGGAGAAATATTTATTCAAATATTTTGTCTGACTTTAAAAAAAAAACCCTCTTTTTAGGCTCATAGCAAAATTGAGTGGAAGATACAGAAATTTCTTATATTTTTCCTGCTCTACCATATGCACAACCTCCTCTACTCTGAACATCTCAGACTGATATACTTCTAGGAATAATCAATGAACCTAGACTGACACATTATCACCCAAAGTCCATATTTTGCATTAGGCTTACTCTTCATGCTGTACATTCTATGAGCTTTGACAAATGTCAAACTCCTCATTATAATATTTCCCCTTATGTTGTTGTACAGAATAGTTTCACAGTCCTAAAAGTCCTCTGTGCACTGTACCTATTCCTCTCTCCCTTCCCCTGAGTCCCTGGTAACCTGATAATTTTACTGACTCCATAGTTTTGCCTTTTCCAGAATGTCATATTGTTGAAATTATATGGTATGTAGCCTTTTCAGATTGGCTTCTTTCACTTAGTAATATGCATTTCACTTAGTAGCATGTATTTTCCTGTCTTGATAGTGCAATTCTTTTTAGTGCTGAATAAGATTCCATTATCTGAACATACCTACAACTTATCCACTCACCTACTGAAGACATATTACTTGTTTCTAATTTTAAGCAATTATGAATAGAACTGCTATAAACAATTGTGTGCAAATTTTTGTGTGGGTACAGGTTTTTGGACTTATTTGGCTAAATACAAGGAGCATAATTGGGGTATCATATGGTTAGATGATGTAGTTTTGTAGGAAACTGCTAAATTGTCTTCCAAAGTGGCTATACCATTTTTGCATTCCCATCAGTTGTAAATGAGAATTCTTGTTGCTCCACATACCAGGATTTGGTGTTGTGAGGGTTTTGAATTTTGGCCTTTTTTAAAAATAAAAGGGTGTACTGGTATTTCATTGTTGCTTTTATTTGCAAATCCCTAATGACACATGGTGTGGAACATGTATCATGTTAAATATGCTTATTTGCCATCTGTATATTTTCTTTGGTGAGGTGTCAAGATCTTCTGCCCATTTTTTAATTGGCTTGTTTATTTTCTTATTGTAGAGATTTAAGTGTTTTTTTTGTACACTGTGAATTAGGAACTGTCCTTTATCAGATTTGAAAATATAATCTCCCAGTCTGTGACTGGTTTTTTCATTCTTGTGACAGTGCCTTTTGCAGAGTAGAACCTTTTAATTTTAATAAAGTTTAGTTTGTCAATTCTTTCTCTTATGGATCATATCTAAAAAGTCATTACCATACCTGAGGTCAACCAAACATTATTTTCTAGAAGTTTAAGAGTTTTGTATTTTGCATTTAGGTCTATGATTATTTTTTAGTTAATTTTTATGAAGAATGTGACATCTGTGACTACATTCATTTTCCTTTTCTTGCATATGGATGTCCACTTGTTCTAGCCTAATTTTTTAAAATTTATTTTTTATTTATTTTCAGCATAACAGTATTCATTATTTTTGCACCACACCTAGTGCTCCATGCAATCTGTGCCCTCTATAATACCCACCACCTTGTACCCCAACCTCCTACCCTCCGCCCCTTCAAAACCCTCAGATTGTTTTTCAGAGTCCATAGTCTCTCATGGTTCACCTCCCCTTCCAATTTCCCCGAACTCCCTTCTCCTCTCTAACTTCCCTTGTCCTCCATGCTATTTGTTATGCTCCACAAATAAGTGAAACCATATGATAATTGACTCTGCTTGACTTATTTCACTCAGCAGAATCTCTTCCAGTCCCGTCCATGTTGCTACAAAAGTTGGGTATTCATCCTTTCTGATGGAGGCATAATACTCCATAGTGCATATGGACCACATCTTCCTTATCCATTCGTCCGTTGAAGGGCATCTTAATTCTTTCCACAGTTTGGCGGCTGTCTAGCCTAATTTTTTGAAAAGATTCTTTGTTCCGTGCGTTTTCTCTGCTTCTTTGCTGAAGATCAGTTGACTCTATTTATGTGGGCCTTTTTCTGGGCTCTACTGATATATTTGCATGTTCTTCCACCAGTGCCACATCATCTTGTTTACTGTAGTTTTATAGTAAGTAAGCCTCGAAGCTGGGTAGTGTCAGTCCTCCAACTTTGTTCTCCATCAATATTGTTTTTAAAAGATAAAATGATTTTATTATGGATTAAGCATTAAACCAAATTGTGATGCCTGCATCATAGGTAATCCACGAAGAGACTGCAAAGACAAAAATGAATCTTGCTCTTTTATATAGGTAAGCATATACAACCTATTATATACTTGCTGTCAAGCTAAACAATAACTAGTCCTCAAGTTAGAGGACTTAACAGCACCATCTGTCACATATAGTTCTTCCGAACTTTGCTTGTTAGTTAGGGTATTCTCTTTCATATTATGTTGGCTATTTGTGGTCTTTTGCCTCTACATATGAACTTCAGAGTAATTTTGTCAATAACCACAAAATAACTTGCTGGCATCTTAATTGAAATTGCATTAATCAAGTTGGAAGAACTGAGATTTTGACAATATTGAGTGTTCCCATCCATGAACATGGAATAACTCTCCATTTATTTATTTATTTAAATTATTTTGAAGAAATCTTTTCTTATGTATTTTTAAAATTTACTAATTTATTTTTAACTTCTTTTCAGTGTTCCAGAATTCATTGTTTATGC
>NC_081575.1:65532751-65533186 GCF_022355385.1 Mustela nigripes | reverse complement strand
TCCCTTCTCCTCTCCATCTCCCCATGTCCTCTGTATTATTCCTTATGCTCCACAAATAAGCAAAACCATACGACAATTGACTCTCTCTGCTTGACTTATTTCACTCAGCATAATCTCTTCCGGTCCCATCCACGTTGATACAAAAGTTGGGTATTCATCCTTTCTGATGGAGGCATATTTCTCCATAGTATATATGGACTATATCTTCTTTATCCATTCGTCCATGGAAGGGCATCTCAGTTCTTTCCACAGTTTGGCGACTGTGGCCATTGCTGCTATGAACATTGGGGTACAGATGGCCCTTCTTTTCACTGCATCTGTATCTTTGGGGTAAATACCCAGGAGTGCAATTGCAGGGTCATAGGGAAGCTCTATTTTTAATTTCTTGAGGAATCTCCACACCATTTTCCAAAGTGGCTGCACCAACTTGCATTC
>NC_081575.1:65530583-65532651 GCF_022355385.1 Mustela nigripes | reverse complement strand
ATTTACCCCAAAGATACAGATGCAGTGAAAAGAAGGGCCATCTGTATCTTTGGGGTAAATACCCAGGAGTGCAATTGCAGGGTCATAGGGAAGCTCTATTTTTAATTTCTTGAGGAATCTCCACACCATTTTCCAAAGTGGCTGCACCAACTTGCATTCCCACCAACAGTGTAAGAGGGCTCCCCTTTCTCCACAACCTCTCCAAAATTTGTTGTTTCTTGCCTTGTCAATTTTTGCCATTCTAACTGGTGTAAAGTGGTATCTCAATGTAGTTTTGATTTGAATCTCCCTTATGGCTGGTGATGATGAACATTTTTTCATGTGTCTGTTAGCCATTTGTCTTCTTTGGTGAAGTGTCTGTTCATTTCTTCTGCCCATTTTTTTGACATGATTATCTGTTTTGTGTGTGTTGAGTTTGACGAGTTCTTAATAGATCTTGGATATCAGCCCTTTGTCTGTACCATCATTTGCGAATACCTTCTCCCATTTGTGGGTTGCCTCTTTGTTTTGTTGACTGTTTCCTTTGCTGTGCAGAAGCTTTCGATCTTGAAGTCCCAAAAGTTCATTTTCACTTTTGTTTCCTTTGCCTTTGGAGACATATCTTGAAAGAAGTTGCTGTGGCTGATATGGAAGAGGTCACTGCCTATGTTCTCCTCTATGATTCTGATGGATTCCTGCCTCACATTGAGGTCTATTATCCATTTCGTGTTTATCTTTGTGTATGGTGTAAGAGAACAGTCAAGTTTCATTCTTCTACACATAGCTGTCCAATTTTCCCAGCACCATTTTTTGAAGAGACTGTCTTTTTTCCACTCTATTTTTTTCCTGCTTTGTTGAAGATTATTTGGCCATAGAGATGAGGGTGCATATCTGGGCTCTCTACTCTGTTCCACTGGTCTATGTGTCTGTTTTTGTGCCAGTACCATGCTGTCTTGTTGATCACAGCTTTGTAGTAAAGCTTGAAATCCAGCAACATGATGCCCCCAGCTTTGTTTTTCTTTTTCAACATTTTCTTAGCAATTCGGGGTCTCTTCTGATTCCATACAAAATTTAGGATTATTTGCTCCAGCTCTTTGAAAAATGCCAGTGGAATTTTGATTGGAATGGCATTGAAAGTGTAGATTGTTCTAGGCAGTATAGACATTTTAACAATGTTTTTCTTCAGATCCATGAGCATGGAATGGTCTCCCATCTTTTTGTGTCTTCTTCAATTTCTTCCATGAGTATTCTGTAGTTCCTCGAGTACAGATCCTTTACCTCTTTGGTTAGGTTTATTCCCAGGTATCTTGTGGTTCTTGGTGCTATAGTAAATGGAATAGATTCTCTATTTCCCTTTCTGTATTTTCATTGTTAGTGTGTAAGAAAGCAACTGATTTCTGTACATTGATTTTGTATCCTGCCACATTACTGAATTGCCATATGAGTTCTAGTAGTTTGGGGTGGAGTCTTTTAGGTTTTCCATATAAAGTATCATGTCATCTATGAAGAGAGAGTGTTTGACTTCCTCATTGCCAATTTGAATACCTTTTTTTTTCTCTTTGCTATTTGAGTGCTGTTGCTAGGACTTCTAATACGATGCTGAACAAGAGTGGTGAGAGTTGGCATTCTTGTGTTCCTGATCTCAAAGGGAAAGCTTTCAGCTTTTCCCCTTTGACGATGATATTCGCTGTGGGTTTTTCATAGATAAGTGTTATGAGTTGAGGAATGTTCCCTCTATCCCTATACTTTGAAGCGTTTTAATCAGGAATCGATGCTGTATCTTGCCAAATGCTTTTTCTCCATCAATTGAGAGAACCATTTATCTGACGGAGAGAGACATAGCAAGAGAGGGAACACAAACAGAGGGAGTGGGAGAGGGAGAAGCAGGCTCCCCACTGAGCAGGGACCCCCCCCACCCCCACCAATGCGGGGCTCAATCCCAGGACTCTGAGATCATGACCTGAGCCAAAGGCAGACACGTAAAGACTGAGCCACCCAGGTGCCTCTATCTCTCCATTTATATAATTCTTTATTTCTTTCGTCAGTTTTGTAGTTTTCCTTATATAGATATTGTACTTTTTTTTTTTTT
>NC_081575.1:65514733-65525583 GCF_022355385.1 Mustela nigripes | reverse complement strand
ATTTTTATCCCCAGGGGTACAGGTCTGTGAATCACCAGGTTTACACACTTCACAGCACTCACCAAAGCACATACCCTCCCCAATGTCCATAATCCCACCCCCTTGCGAATGACTTTTGATTATTAACCTTGTGCCCTGCAAACTTGCAATAATTGCTAATTCCAGGAAATTTTTAGGCTTTCTTTTTTCTAAGTTTTTATTTAATTTCCAGTTAATTAACTTACAGTGTAATGTTAGTTTGAGGTATAGAATTTAGTGATTATTAACTTATAACACCCAGTGCTCATCACAACATGTGCCTTCCTTAATACCCATCATGCATTTAACCCATTCCCCTGCCCACCTCATATCCAGCAACCCTTAGTTTGTTCTCTGTAGTTTAGAGTCTGTTTTATGATTTGCCTCTCTATTTTTCTTCCTATGTTCATCTGTTTTGTTTCTTAAATTCCACTTATAAGTGAAGTCATACAGTATTTGTCTTTCTCTGATTGATTTATTTCACTTAACATAATACTCTCTAGCTCCATTTATGTTGTTGCAAAAGGAAAGATTTCACTTTTTATGATTAATATTCCATTGTGTGTATGTATATAACATATATACTAGATCTTCTTTATCCATTCACCAGTCAGTGGACATTTGGGCTCTTCTCATAATTTGTCTATTGTTAATAGCACTGCTATAAATATCAGAGTGCATGTATTCCTTCAAATCAGAATTTTTGAATTCTTTGGGTAAATACCTAGGAGTGCAATTACTAGGTCATAATGTAGTTCTATTTTTAACATTTTGAGAAACCTTCATGCTGTTTTCCAGAGTGGCTGCGCCAGTTTGCATTCCTACCAACAGTGTAAGGGGATTCCCCTTTCTCCACATCCTTGCCAACATCTGTTGTTTTCTGTCTTGTTTATTTTAGCCATTCTGAGAGTTGTGCAGTGATATCTCACTCATCATAGTTTTCATTTGTATTTCCCTGATAATGAGTGATGTTGAGCATCTTTTCATGTGTCTGCTAGCCATCTGTATGTCTTCTTTGAAAAAAAAAAGTCTACTTATGATTTCTGCCCATTTTTAAACTTGATTTTTGGGGGTGTTGAGTTTTCTAAATTCTTTACATATTTTGGATACTAACATTTTATTAGATGTCATTTGCAGCTATCTTCTCCCATGACTTAGGTTGCCTTTTAGTTTTCTTGATTTTGATTTTTTCCTTCACTGTGCAGAAGACTTTTATCTTGATGAAGTTCCAATAGTTTATTTTTGCTTTTCTCTCCCTTGCCTCAAAAGATGTATCTAATAAGAAGTTGGTATGGCCAATGTCAAAGTTATTGCCTGTGTTCTCCTCTAGGATTTTATGGTTTCCTGTCTCACATTTAGGTCTTTAATCCATTTTGAATTTATTTTTGTGTATGGTGTAAGACAGTGGTCCAGTTTCATTCTTTGGCATGTTGCTGTCCAGTTTTCCCAACACCATTTGTTGAAAAGACTCTTTTCTCAGTAGATATTCCTTCCTTCTTTGTCAAAGATTAATTGACCATATAGTTGTGGGTTCATTTCTGGGTTTTCTATTCTGTTCCATTGATATGTGTCCATTTTTGTGCCAGTACCATACTGTTTTTAAAAAAATACTTTATTTATTTGACAGAGAAATCAGAAGTGGGCAGAGAGACAGGCAGAGAGAGGGAGGAAGCAGGCTTCCACTGATAAGAAAGCCCAATGTGGGGCTCGATCCCAGGACACTGAGATCATAACCTGAGCTGAAGACAGAAGCCTAAACCACTGAGCCACCCAGGCACCCCTACCATACTGTTTTGATCACTACATCTTTGTAATATAACTTGAAGTCTGGAATTGTGTATTCTCCAGCTTTCCTTTTCTTTTTCAAGATTGCTTTGGCTATTCAGGGTCTTTTGTGGTTCTATACACATTTTAGGATTGTTTGTTCTAGTTTCATGAAAAATGCTTTTGGTATTTTTATAGGATTGCTTTAAATGTGTAGATTGCTTTGGGTAGTATAGACATTTTAATAATATTTGTTCTTCCAATCCATGCGCATAGAATGTCTTTCCATTTCTTTGTGTCATCTTCCATTTCTTTCATCAGTGTCTTATAGTTTTCAGAGTAGAGTTCTTTCACGTCTTTTGTTAGGTTTATTCCTGGTATCTTATTGTTTTTGGTGCAATTGTAAATGGGATTGATTCCTTAATTACTCTCTCTGCTGCTTTGTTATTGGTACATAGAAGTGCAACAAATTTCTGAACATTGATTTTGTGTCCTGAGGCTTTACTGAATTCATGTATCAGTTCTAGCAGTTTTTTGGGGGGAGTCTTTTAGGTTTTCTATATATGAGATCATGTCATCTGTTAGTTTTACTTCTTCTTTGTCAATTTGGATGCCTCTTATTTCTTTTTCTTGTCTGATTTCTGTGTTGGGACTTCCAGAACTATGTTAAATAACAGTGGTGAGAGAGGACATCCTTGTCTTATTCCTAATTATAGAGGAAAAGCTTTCAGTTCTTCCCCACTGAGAATATTAGCTGTCAGTTTTTCTAGGTAGCCTTTATTATGTTGAGGTATGTTCCCTATAACCCTGCTTTGTTGAAGGTTTTTATCATGAATGGTTGCCAAATGCTTTTTTGCATCTACTGAAATTATCACATGGTTCTTATCCTTTCTTTTATTAATGTGGTGTATCATGTTGATTGATTTGTGAATATTGAACTACCTTGTAACCCTGGAATAAATCCCACTTCCTTATGGTAATTATTTTTTAATGTATTGTAGCATTCAGTTTGCTAGTATTTTATTGAGAATTTTTGCATCCATGTTCATCAAGGATATTGACCTATAGTTCTCACTTTTTTAGTGGGGTCTTTGTCTGGTTTTTGAATCAAGATATTGCTGACCTCATAGAATGAATTTAGAAGTTTTCCTTCTTTTTCTATTTTTTGGAATAGTTTGATAAGAATAGTTACTAACTCTTCTTTGTTTGGTAGAATTCACACATGAGCCCTCTGGTCCTGGATTTCTGTATGGGAGTCTTCGATGATGGTTCACCTTCTTTCCAGGCTATCATCTGTTCAAGTTTTCTATTTCTTCCCCTTTCACTTTTGGTAGTTTATATGTTTCTAATTATTTATCCATTTCTTCTAGGTTGTCTAATTTGTTGGCCTGTAGTTTTTCATAATATTCTCTTATAATTTTTTTTGATTGGATTTCTGTGGTGTCAGTTGTTCTTTCTCTTCTAATTTGTAATTTTATTAATTTGGGTCCTTTCTCCTGTCCTTTTAATAAGTTTGGCTAGAGGTTTATCAGTTTTATTAATTTTTTCAAAGAACCAGCTCCTGGTTTCATTGATCTATTCTATTGTTTTCTTAGTTTCTATATCATTTATTTCTGCTTTAATAGCTATTATTTCCTTATTTCTGCTGCTTTTAGGCCTCACCTGTTGTTCTTTTACTACCTCCTTTAGGTGTAAGGTTAGGTTGTCTATTTGTGATTATTCTTGCTTCTTGTGGTACACCTGTATTACTATTTACTTCCCTCTTAAGACCATTTTTGCTCCATCACCCAGGTTTTGGACTATTGTGTTGTTTTCATTTTCATTTGTTTTAAATTTCTTCTTTGATTTCATGGTTGACCCATATTGTTTAGTAGCATGTTGTTTAACTTCCCTGTATTTGTGGTCTTTCCAAATTTTTTCTTGTGGATTTCTTCTAGTTTCATAGCATTTTGGTCAGAAAAGGTGCATGGTACAACTTCAGTCTTTTTATATTTGTTAAGGCCTGTTTTGTGACATAACATGTACTTTATTCTGGAGAATGTACCATGTACACTTTAAAGAGTGTCTATTCTGTCATTTTATGATGGAATGTTCTATATATATCTGTTAAGTCCTTCTGGTCCAGTATTTCATTTAAAGCAGTTTTTTCCTTGTTGATATTCTTTTTAGATGATTTTTCCATTGATGTAAGTGGGGTGTTAATGTCCCCTATTATAATTACATTATTATCAATTAGTTCCTTTATGCTTGTCATTAATTGTTTCATTGATTTGGGCACTCCTGTGTTGTGTGCATAAATATTTACAATTGTTAGATCGTTTTTTTGAATTGTCCCCTTTATCATTACACAGTGCCCTTCTTTGTATCTTGTTATAGTCTCTGTTTTAAAGTCTAATTTGCCCAATATAAGTAGTGCTACTCCAGCTTTCTTTTGACATAGTTCCAGGAATTTTTTCTGTTAATTCTTTCAGATTATCTACATTGACAATCATGTAATCTGAGTACAAGGACAGTTTTATTTCTTCTTTTCCAATGTGTACATATTTTCTTGTCTTGTTTTACTGCATTAGCTAAGAATTCCAGTATGATATGGAGGTGTAATGAGAGGAGATATCCATCCTTTGTTCTTGATCTTAGTGAGAAAGCTTCTATTATCTCTTTATTAAGTATTACATTAGCTGTAGGTTTTTTTGTACATGTTCTTTATTATTTTTAAGATGTTCCCCCTCTATTTATAGTTTGCTCAGAGTTTTTTTCTATAATGAGTGATGAATTTTGTCAAATGCTTTTTCTGCATCTTTTAATATGATCACTTGATTTTAGTTCTTCAGCCTGTTGATGCAATTGATTACATTAATTAATTTTCAAATGTTGAACAAGCTTTGCATACCTGAAATAAATCCCATTAGGTTATGATATATAAATATTTTTATACATTGTTGATTCTATTTGCTAACATTTTGTTGAGGATTTTGCATCAATATTTATAAGAGCTAATGGTCTGTAGCTTTATTCTCTTATAATGTCTTTGGCTGGTCTTGGTATCAGGGTAATACTGGCCTCATAGATTGGGAAATACTCCCTTCTATTTTGGCAGAGTTTGTGAAGATTTGTATTAATTATTTTTTAAATGTTTGGTACAATTCATTCATCAGTAAAGGGATTTTTTTTGAGAAGTGAGGAGTGTCTTAATTACTAATTCAGTTTCTTGCTGTATCTCTATTCAGATTTTCTGTTTCTTCTTGCATCAATTTTGGTAGTTTGTAGTTTTATAGAAATTTGTCCATTTTGTCTAAGTTATCTAAGTTAGTGGCATATAGTTGATAGTATTGTCTTGTGCTCCTTTTATTTCTATAAAATTGTAGATATCCCAGCTTTATTCTTAATTTTACTAATCTGATTTTTTTTCTTTTTTTTTTTTTCTTTTTTGGTCAAACTAGCTAAAGGTTGTCAGTTTTGTAGATATTTTTAAAGAACCAATTTGTGGTTTTCTTGATTTTCTCCATTGTTTTTTATTGTCTATTTTATTCATATATCCTCTAGTCTTAATAATTACCATTATTCTACTTAATTTGGGTTTAGTTTGATTTTATATTTATAGTTTCTTTAGCTGGAAAGCTAGGTTAGTGACTTGAGATCTTTATTTTAAAATATTTTTGTTGAGATTAAATTCACCTACCATAACACTCACCCTTTTAAAGTATACAATTTGGTATTTTTTGTATATTTTTTAATGTTTTCCAACCATTACCATTATCTAATTCCAGAACATATTTATTATTCCCAAAAGGATGTATTTAGTAGCTATCTCTCCCCTAGCTTCCCATCCCCCTGCCTCTGCTGACCAGTAATCTACTTTCTGTCACTATGGATTTTGGACATTTCATAGAAAAGATTTTTGGTTGACAATTTTTTCCTCTCACCACTTTGAATATGTCACCCCACTGCTTTCCAGCCTCTCTTCTTTTTAGTGGACGTCAACCATTAAATTTACTGAAGTTTTTCTTGTCCATGATGAGTCATTTTTTTCTCTTGCTGATTCAAGATTTCCCTTTGTTTTTGTCACGCTATATCTTGACTGTAGTGTGTCTGGAATGTCTCTCCTTGTGTTTATCCTACTTGTTATTTGTAGAGCTTCTTAAATGTGTAGATTAGTTTTCTTCAAGTTTGAGGAGATTTCATTATTTCTGAATATGTTTTTTTCTGTCCCCCTCTCCTCTTCCTGAAATCTCATTGCATGTATGTTGGTGTTTTTAATGGTGTGCCACACTTCCCTGAGGCTCTGTTCATTTTCTTCATTTTATGTTCTCAATCTTTCTTTCAATTTGCCTGTGTATTGATCTACCTTCAAGTTTGCTGATTTTTTTTCCTTCTGCAACCTCAAGACTACATTAAGCTTCTTTTTTGAATTTTTTATTTCACTTATTGTGATTTTCAACTCCAGAATTTCCATTTAGTTCTTTTTTTTTAAATTATTTATATATTTATTCATCTTTCTTTTTTTTATATAATTTTTTATTTTTTATAAACATATATTTTTATCCCCAGGGGTACAGGTCTGTGAATCACCAGGTTTACACACTTCACAGCCCTCACCAAAGCACATCCCCCCCCCAATGTCCATAATCCCCCCCCCTTCTCCCAAACCCCCTCCCCCCAGCAACCATTTAGTTCTTTTTAAAAATTTCTTTCTCTTTACTGATATTCTCTATGTGATGAGACATTGTTATTATACATTCTTTTTTATTTTTTTTTCTTTTAATTCTTTAAGCATTATTTCCTTTAGTTCTTTGAGCATATTTGTAATAGGTGCTTTGTTTTCTTATCCAACATCTGGCCTCCTCAAGACAGTTTCTATTGCTTGCTTCCCCCCTCCCCTGCCGTTTATGGGTTACATTTTCTTATTTCTTTTCATGTTTCATAATTTTTTGTTGAAAACTAGAAATTTCAGATAATATATTATAGCAACTCTGGATACTGTTACTCACTTTTCTGGACTTGCATGGTGAAGTCTATTCCCTGCAGTATATGGCCTCTATGTTGCTTCTCAGAAGTTACAGCCTTGGACATATACACAGTATCACTACCACTATGGGCTCACTGGTTCTTTCACTGAGATCCCTGTTTAGCTTCTGGCAAATCTGTCTCTAGTGGTATCACACCCAGCTATTAGCCTACACTAATTGCTACTTTATTCCACTATTGTGTTTTTAATGATGCCTATGGGCATAAATTGTTCCTCAATCTGACCCAATTATCGTTGTACTCTATTACAAGGGAGGGTGTTATCAGTCTTTGAGGCTGGCTTAGATCCTAGAATAATACTTCTTAGATCTTTGTTGTTGTTGTTGTTTGTTAAATTTCTAGCTGGTCTGCCAGTCTACAACTGCTACTAGAATCATGGAGTTTCTAGTTCCCTCTTAATTACTCACCACCAAGAGCTTGATTGTTTCTGACAATACCCTCAGGGAAGAACTTTTCCACATAAGGAGAGCTGAGGTACACTCCATTCTTAAAAACCTGTCTTTCCTCTGGGCAGAATTTCTGCTTCACCAAACTTGAGCTGAGGTGGGGACAGCAACCCACATCTCCCAGAGTGACACTCCTGCAGAGGTAAACAGAGACACAATATTTTTGGTCTGCCACAGTAGGAGAAGCTGGATGATAGAAGTCTTTCCAGTTCTCTTGACTCCAGCAGTCTAGTAGAACTAGAGGGTAGGGTTGAGACCTTCCAGGGTTCAAAGTGTAGCTCAGTACTTGAAGATGGAACTCCCTGTTATTGGCCACACCCACCCAAAATAGAGTTTTAATCACACTGAGCTGGAGGTGGACAGGGACAAGAGCAAGTAATGGTTCAAATGCCGTAGACTCTTCCTGTTCTTACCTAGATTTACTAGTTTCTAAATAAATATTCCTTCATTTGCTGTACGACGTAAGGACATTTCATAAATCAAATAAATTTCACCAGCTATGGCTCCTTGCTAGAAAATGGGACTACAGAGCTCATCATACCTCCATTCCAAAACAGGAACCCTCTCTGTTAGGTTTATAAACACTCTTCACAGTGACTTTATCACTCTGACCCAAGACTCTGCCCTGGGCCAGGGGGTCTCATCTGAGCAGGCAGTGGAAAAAGACTGCATGGACTCTGGGGTAGGAATTGGATTCAGAACCTCTTTGTAAATTTGTCTGTTCAAGTGGCACACCCCTTAAGGAGACTAAAGATCAGGCTAGGAGTGGGGGACCAGAGGGTACCAGTCAAGGTAAGTCTTCCACAAGGCTGTCCTCCAAGAACTGGCAAGAGGTAGGGTGTGGGGCTCACGAAAGAGAGACACTACAGATCCTTACAGCAAGGCAGATTGGACTAGCTCCTTTGACCCTTGAGGGAAAGAGCCACAGTGAGACTGACTTGGGCTACAAGGGACAAAGCACTTTCTAAGGGCAAGGTACAGAAAGGGCTAACCCAGGAAGAAGTAAACTCCCTGTCATCCTGAGATTATTATCTAAGCAGAGAGCAGAGGACCATGTGGGGAGGGTCCACTGGCATTCAGTAAGAGGTTAGACCTCAGGACCCTTGGGGAACCCATGGATCTTAAAATGCTCTGATCCTCCCATCTTTGGAAGGCAAACCCTACCCAGTCCTGTCTGGCCTGGTCAGATGGTTCAGAAGCACCTTAGGGACTAACAGCCCTTTCCTGAGGTTTCAAAAAGGAGCAGCATTAACATTCATTAGTGTTCTAATTGGCATTTTAATTGCCAGTCTCACTCTCTTCTTTTAGTCTTTGTAGTGAGTACCTGGTGCATAGTCCTCTCCTTATTCCTCCCATCTGCCTTCTCCCTAGATATTAGCTCAAAGTTGTGCCTCATCTTCCCTTCACCCAGCACCCACATCCCCCAACAAAGCCTGGAGGCAGGGATGAACTTCTCCAGGGCATCTGCATTGCACTTTCTCTCCCTCCCCTTGCAGTGAGCTCAGGAAATTGGTTTTAATCCACCAGGCTCCAGTTGCTTAGCAACAGGAAAGCCTGCTCCTAGCAACCAGAAGCCACAAAGATGCTGCACAAAGAGGGGGTTGTCTGGGACCTGCTCTAACTCAGCTCCTGACTGCTGGCCTTCTTGATGTTTTTCTCATTGAGTACAGACACTCTTCCTTTCTCAGATGCCAGGTCTGAAAGGCTGATCTCTGGGGCAGCTGCCTTGACCACACTCCCCCCACCCATTCTTCCTGCCTGGAGCCTCTCTGAATCCCCCCTCCCAGCCCAACAGAAGACACCTCATGATCACAGTAGGGTGGCTCTAGGAAGTGTCCTCACCTTCCAGTGGCCAGCGACCAGTGACCAGTGACAGAGATCACTGCTATGTAGGCTGGCCTGGTGGGTGGGAGTGGGGTGGGCCAGGCTTCTATTATTCTGGTTGAGAGTAATTCCTGTCCTGGGTGTCGGGGGCTGTGCATTGTAATACCAGCCCACGTGAGTCTGAAGAGAGGCAAAGGACCATACATGATAACTTCCCACTTCTAGAGGTCAGAAAACAGAATGTCAGATGGGCTGAGATCCACACATTTCACTGACAGCTGGGTCTGAACCAATGCCAGAGCACAAGACTCCCCAGCACAGTCAGCATCCCTGAGACTGCCAGGTCATTTTGCAGCACAAAAGGCTTCTGCTGCTGCTCCCCAAAAGACAGAGAGGACAGGGTTCCCCACCACGAAGAAGAAGCTTTCTGCCCTCCTGCTTTTGGGGATGGCCTTAGCTCAGGGTGACCATCAGTTCACATTTTCCATTTGATGAGCTACTTTCCTAGAACTTTTAAGCTTACTAAGAGTTCAGACATGTCACCCAGGAGGGGGCCAATCAGAATTCTTACTCTGAGTGGGGGCTCAGATCTCAGATCTCACAGGACTTCACAGGAGGTGCACATGGATGCATCCCTCTACCCACTTCTTTAGGGCATCAGGCTCTGACAACAAGATTGTCCTCTAGAAATAAACCATGGAAAGCAGGGACTGTGGGAAACTGGCATCTAAAAAGGGACCCTCATCCCCATCTCTCACCTTGAGCCAGGCCCCTAGGCAGTCTAGGCAGGGACAAGCCTTCCCCTGGGCAAATTATTTCTGCCTTCCCCCACTTCTTGCTTCTCTCCCTCCCTTTCCCCCCTTCTCCCTTCCAAGAAAAGGACTTCTAGCTTCCATTGCCTGGCAACCAGACTGCTACTGGCTGAGAAGAGCAGCACAGATGCTGCCTAATGAGGAGGCTGAAATGAGGGGCAAAATCTCTGTCTCTATTCATAAGCCCCTCCCAGCACTGCTGCTGGAGCTCACAAATTACACATTTTCCTAAATTTGCAATTGCTGTGCTCTATAATGAAAAGCCTTCCAAAACTGAACAGATAACCCACACTTGGATAAATACCTCCTTGACCCACCCTTTTCTATTTCATATTGAAAACCTTTCGTTATGGAAAATTTCAAGACTACACACAAGTAGAATAGCATAATGAGTTCTCTGGTGCACACCACCCAGCATCAACAATTATTAACTCCTAGCCAGATTGTCACATTATTGTGTCTAGAAATATTCTGTATGCAGCTCTGGAACATTAGAATTCTCTCATCAATGTCATGAAGAGTTGGTCTGTTCTTTTTTTTTTTTTTTTTTTCTTTTTAAGAGTTTATTTGGGTCAGGATCTACGTAAAATCTATACATTAATTTGTAGATTCTACTTTCTGAATACTGTAGCGGAGGAAAAACCTTTCCTCTATTCTCTGAAGATCAGTAACTGCGGTGTGTAAATTAAGCTGATGAAACACAGACTCACAGGAGGCAAAAACTAGAGTTTAGTTACATGTGCAATCTCCATATACATGGCAAAACTGAGTGACCATCACTCAGAGGAGTGATTGGAGTTTGGTGCTTATATACCATCTTACTAGGTGAGGGTCAGGAGAGAAAGGTACTTACTGGAAAATAAATGCCTTTTTGGAAATAAAAATGGATTTTCAGAAGAACAAACAGTTGATAGGAAAGTTTGTGATAATATTTGTCTCTACAGGTGTGAGTGGTCTTTCT
>NC_081575.1:65505417-65511733 GCF_022355385.1 Mustela nigripes | reverse complement strand
CAAGATAACGAGCATCTCTATCATCCTCAAAAGTCTTCTCCCTACACAGGAGCAATGATTCCACTTCTGTCACTACAGACTTGTTTGCATTTTCTAGAATTTAGTGTAAATGGAATAAAAAATGGGTCTCTTTTTAGTCTGTTTTTTTCACATAACACAATAGTTCTGAGATTCATCCAAGTTGTTTCATCCAATAGTCCAATCTTTTTATTGCTGAGTACTGTTTTTTGGTATGGATGTGTTTATCCATTTACATATTGATGGACACTCAGGTTGCTTCTAGTTTTTTCCTACTTACTATTACATTCTTTTCTTTTGGGTTGCTGGGTCATTGTAACTCCATGTTTAACTATTTGAAAAACTTCCAGAGTGATTAGACTATTTTACATTCCCAGCTGCTGTGCAAGTAGAGCTAAGAGTTCCAAATTTTCCAAATTCTTACCAACAGCTGCCATGGTCAGATTTTTTTTTTAATTTTAAATATTTTAATAGTTCTGTTATGGCATCACATTGGACTTTAATTTGTATTTCCCTTATGGACTAATGATGTTAAGCATTCTTTTTTAAAACAAATTTTATTTTTTATAAAATTGCAGAATGTTAAAAATAAAAGGGTACTCAAGAACCACAGAGGGAATGGAGCACCTGGCTGGCTCAGTCAGTAGAGCATGCAACTCTTGATCATAAATTAAAGCCCCACAACGTGTATGGAGCCCACTTTTATTTTTTTTTAAGATTTTATTTATTTATTTGACAGACAGAGATCACAAGTAGGCAGAGAGGCAGGCAGAGAGAGAAGGGGAAGCAGGCTCCCTGCTTAGCAGAGAGCCCAATGCAAGGCTCGATCCCAAGATCCTGAGATCATGACCTGAGCAGAAGGCAGAGGCTTAGCCCACTGAGCCACCCAGTTGTCCCATAATATCCTGCAACTCTAATAAGGCCTTTGTCATCATTTTTTCTGTTTTAGATGTGTGTCTCTCCTTGTCTCCTTACATCTTATATGTCTTTGCCTCCTCCCTCTTTCTCATACCCTCTATCAGGTGAATGACAGTCTGAGTCTGGAGGTGCTGGCTAAGCCTCTTCAGGGAAAGCTGAGGCAATTGTTTCAATTAATTGTTCCTTCAAGCCCTGATGATTCTGACTGAAGAACTACCTGTAATATACCTTAGCTGCTAGTGTAGATAACTATTTTCCTAAACCAGTGGTTGCCAAATCAGTGGGCCATATGCCACTAAGTAGAGCCCAGTCACCCATGAAAAACCAGGGCAAGAGTTGGAAGGAATGCATTTTCAGATTTGATATGGATACTTCTAAGTGTTAATCTATCTGGGCCTGAGTCTGACTACCTATAAAACTAGAAACTGGATCTCTAGATCTCCTGATTCCAAAAATAGAAGTAAATAAACAATAGCATCTGAGAGAAGGAGGCTAAATGATGTAATCAGGGAATAATAAGAAAACTTGTGTTTTCATTGATTATTCGACTTTTTAAGATTTGATACTCAAAAGTAGATAGATCATTAAAGTTGATATGTTTTGAGGTAAAGTGTGGAATGGAAAAGTTAAAAATGGGATTTGTTTAGAAATTGAATGTTTATAAAAGAATATTTTCCAGTATTGCTGTGCCAACCAAGAAAAATACATTCTGATATTTGTTAGAAAATGGAAAAAGGTTTGGAATTAACAACATAAGTGTTTGTTAGAAAATAGAAAAAAAGGTTTAGAATTAGCTTCGCTGAACAAGAGATTTTCATTTATTTACTGGAAAAGTAGCTACCTAGCACTTAACTCTGGGTCCTGCACAAGGCTAAATAAATAGTTAATAAATGAAGCTTAGCTAACAGTCACTCTCCAGTCAGGCACAGAAAGAATGGAGGTCAGGGTTCTGCTATCTCAGTACCAAGGAAGACCAGACCTTTGCATTTCTCCCCCTCTGGAGCTCTCCAGCTAACCCTTAAAGTGCCTTCACTTCCCTCCTCTTAACTGCGTTCCACAATGCTTTCAGTAATCTGACTAGTATTTGGTGACCACCTGGCCTGATGTACCAGTATACTATCAACACTATCCTGAACTACCTGCCACCTATCCCACATAGAACCCATGCTCTACTAATGCCATTAGGACTACCCTGACCTGTCCCAAGTAGGTTTAGTCTCTTTATCGTATTCTGGAGATGCTAAAGGTGGACAGAGATGAGGAACAGGGCAATACTTCTGGTAACAGATATACTAATTCATGATGCCATTTTTCCCACTTAGCATTAGGTACAACAGTTGAGTAACTAGGCCTCAAAACATGACCTTGTAATCCTATTTCCTATCCTTTCATCACACAGTGCACCTTGTGAGGAAGTGGGGGCTCTTGAATAGAGCCATCTTGTCCCCATGTCAACCCTTCTTCACCTCTCTGATCTGCCCTTTCCCCATGTTTGCCCTTTCTTTGGCTTTGTTCCATCATTCCCTCATCTGAGCTTTTGTTAATTCCCCCCCACACACACACACACAAAACAACAGGAATTTGTAAAAGCCTGTGATTTATTTGGAGAGTTTGGCTCTTAGAGTACACTTTCCTCCTTTTGCATCTTGGCGGGAGAGCTCAGAAAGGTTGGCTTTTGGCAGCCAAGGAATACAGAATCTGGTCTTGCATTTGAGTTCTTTTCTGTCTTCCAGTCATCAAAGGCATTAGCCTGTAGGCCTGGGTAAGGATCCAGGCCACTAATTGGGCACTTGAGTGAAAAGACTTTGAGCATAAGGGATCTTGAGGACCAAAAGGCCCAGGATGGAGCTGGAAAGGCCAGGGTTCTGTTCTTGTACTACTGAGGCCCAACAGAAGTCCAGCTGGCTATGGATGCCAGATGAGGAAAGGGGGAGGGGTGCCTGCTGAATACAAACATTTTGTTTACTTCAGGTACAGACTTTTTGAGGCCAGCTCTCTGGAAGGATTTAACTCACCTGAGAATAGAGATTGAGGCTGAAGAGTACTTTGGGAACCAATGGCTGAAATCTATGGATGGTGGATTTATACATAGTTCATCCTCCAAGTCTTAGGGCTATACTGGGTGGAAAGTGTATTAGTCAGAAATTAGGCACTTACAGCACTTACAGTGGGTTGAAAACTGTGCTCTGTGCCAGATGGAAAATTAGGGGGTGCCACCTCTTATTTTGCCAAGTCTGTTTAGAAAGATGGCCCTCTACATCACCTGTTAAAATCTACAGGAATGCCTCAGAGATACAGCAGGCTTGGTTTTAAACCACTTAATAAAGCAAATATCACACTAATGTGAGTCAACTGATTTCTTTATTTTCTCAGTGCATATGAAAGTTATGCTTATGCTATACTGTAGTTTTTTAAGGGTGCAATAGTATTATGTCTAAAAAATGTACCTAAGCTAAAAATACTTTATTGCTAAAAAATGCTAACCATCATTTGAGCTTTTAGTGAGTTGTATTCCTTCTACTGGTTGAGAATTTTGCCTTGATTTTTATGGCTGCTGACCAATCAAGATGGTGGTTGCTGAAGGTTGCATTGGCTGGGGTGATTTCTTAAAATCTGACGGCAGTGAAGTTCACCACATTGATTGGCTCTTCCTTTCACAATTTCTTTGTAATGGGAGATGCTGTTTGAGAACATTTCACGCACAGTAGAACGTCTTTCAAAATTGAGTCCCCTGAAATGCTGCTGCTGCTCTATCATGTAACTGATGTAATAGGCTAAATTCTTCATTGTCATTTCAACGATCTTCACAGCATCTTCACCAGGAGTAGATTCTATCTTAAGAAACCACTTTCTTTCCTTATCCAAAAGAACTCATGCATTAAAGTTTTATCATGAGATTGCAGCAATTCAGTCACATCTTCAGGGTCTACTTCTAACTCAGCTCTCTTGCTCTTTCTACTACATCTGCAGTTACTTCCTTCACTGAAGTCTTGAACCCCTCAAAGTCATTCATGAGGGTTGAAATCAACTTCTAAACTCTTGTTAGTGTTGGTATTTTGGTTTCTTCCTATGAATCACAAATGTTCTTGATGACATCTAGAATGATGAATCCTTTCCAGAAGGTTTTCAAGTAACTTTGCCTGGATCCATCAGAGGAATCACTCTGTGGCAGATCACAAGTAGGCAGAGAGGCAGGCAAAGAGAGGGAAGCAGGCTCCATGCTGGGCAGAGAACCTGATGTGGGGTTCAATCCCAGTACCCTGGGATCATGACCTGAGCCGAAGGCAGAGGCTTTAACCTGCTGAGCCACCCAGGCACCCCTGAAATGTATTTCTTAAGTAAGAAGACTTAAAGTCAGAATTGCTCCTTGATCCATGGGCTGCAGAATGGATGTTGTGTTAGGGGAAATGAAAATAGCATTAATTTTATTGTACATCTCTAATGTACAGAAGTCTTGGGCAACCAGGTGCATTACCAATGAGCAGTAATATTTTTAAAGGAATCTCTCTCTTTTTTTTTTTTTTTTTTTTTTGAGCAGTAGGTCTCAACTCTGGGCTTCAAATATTCAATAAACCATGTTGTCAACAGATGTGATATCCTCTAGGCTTTGTTTTTCAATTTATAAGGCACAGGCAGAGTAGATTTAGCATAACTTTTAAGAACCCTAGAATTTTGAAAGGGTAAAATGAGCATTGGCTTCAACTTAAAGTCACAATTTTCATATGCCCCTAATAAGAGAGTCAGCCTGTCATTTGAAGCACCAAAGACAGGAATTAACTTCTCCCTAGCTATACAAGTCTTAGATGGTATCTTCTTCCAATAGAATGCTATTCTGCCTACATTGAAAATCTGTTGTCTACTGTAGCCACCCGCATTAAATATCTCAACTAGATCTTTTGGATAACTTGCTGCAACTTCTATATCAGTGCCTGCTGCTTCACCTTGCACTTTTATGTTATGGAGATGGTGTCTTTCACTAAACATCATTAACTAAACTCTACTATATTTAAAATTTTCATGATGGCTGCCGAGTGATCAGGGTGGTGGTTGCTGATCATTGGGTAGCTGCAGAAATTTCTTAAAACAAGACAGCAATTGAGTTTGCTGCATTGATTCACTTTCTTTCACAAGCAATTTCTCTGCAGCATACAATGCTGTTTGACAGCACTTTACCCACAGTAGAACTTCTTTTAAAATTGGAGTCAATCCTCTCAATCCCTGCTGCTGCTTTAGCAACTAAGTTTTTGTAATATTCTAAGTTCTTTGTTGTCAGTCATTTCAACATTCTTCACAGCATTTTCACCAGGAGTAGATTTCATGTCAAGAAACCACTTTCTTGCTCAACTCTAGCACTTTATCCAATCAAGTTACATCATGAGAATGCAAAAATTCAGTTGCACATTTAGGCTTCACTTCTAATTCTATTTCTCTGTCTTTTTCCAATGTATCTGCAGTTACTTCCTCCACTGTTAGTCTTTAATCCCTCAAAGCCATCCATGAAGTTTGGAATCAACTTCTCCTAAACTCCTATTACTGTCAATAATTTTACTTTTTCCCATGAATCACAAATGTTCTTAATACCATCTAGAATAGTCTATGATTTCCAGAAGGTTTTCAATTTACTTTGTCCAGAATCATCAGATTAATCTCTATAGATAGGAGCTATAACCTTATGAAATTAATTCTTAGAGAGTAAGACTTGAAAGTCAAAATTACTCATTTATCCATGGGCTGCAGAATGGATATTGTGTTAGCAGGCATTAAAAAAAAAAACAGACAATCATATCAAAAAATGGGCAGAAGATAAGAACAGACACTTCCCCAATGAAGACATACAAATGGCTATCAGACACATGAAAAAATGTTCATCATCACTAGCCATCAGGGAGATTCAAATTAAAACCACATTGAGATATCACCTTACACCAGTTAGAATGGCCAAAATTAGTAAGACAGGAAACAACATGTATTGGAGGGGATGTGGAGAAAGGGGAACCCTCTTCCACTGTTGGTGGGAATGCAAGTTGGTGCAGCCTCTTTGGAGAACAGTGTGGAGATTCCTCAAGAAATTAAAAATAGAACTTCCCTATGACCCTGCCATTGCACTCCTGGGTATTTACCCCAAAGTACAGATGTAGTGAAAAGAAAGGCCATCTGTATCCCCAATGTTTATAGCAGCAACGGCCATGGTAGCCAAACTGTGAAAAGAACCAAGATGCCTTTCAACGGACGAATGGATAAGGCAGATGTGGTCTATATACACTATGGAGTATTATGCCTCCATCAGAAAGGATGAATACCCAACTTTTGAAGCAACATGGACGGGACTGGAAGAGATCATGCTGAGTGAAATAAGTCAAGCAGAGAGAGTCAATTATCA
>NC_081575.1:65496387-65502417 GCF_022355385.1 Mustela nigripes | reverse complement strand
GAAAGTTTGTGATAATATTTGTCTCTACAGGTGTGAGTGGTCTTTCTGTCTCCTTCAGGATCATGAAACTCTCCTGGAGAAGAGATTTGAGGTAGATTTTATTCACAGTCTACCTTCTGGGAGTAGATGGCCTGAGAAGGAATTTATGACTGCCTCATTTCCCAGAAGTTGCTGCTCTTAGTCAGATAGGGGTAGCTCCAGGAAGGATTTCCCCTGTCACTGTTGAATCTCAAGTGTCTTCAAGCTTAACATAATCTTTATACCAACTCTAGGGTTCCAAGTGGGTCCCCACAATATTCCAGCATAACAAGGAATTGAAATTACTCTGGAAACCATCGACCCCTGGGCTCTTCCTAGACTACCTGTGAGCTCTGCCTTGAGCTGTGTGAGCCATTATTAGTTCCCAAATTTTAAGATGAGGAGACTGAGATTCAAAGTGGCAAAATGAAGAGCTCAAGGTCACCCAGCTAGTGAGGCACTGGGCCGGGCCAGTAACTCATGTGAGGGGTCCAAACTCCTAACTGTATGTGTCCTGGTAATCATACCCTGCCACCCCTTCTTGTGCTGCCTCCAAAGAGGTAAGAGAAACCTTTAAGAAGGAGTCAGAGAAGGCTTCCCCTGACCACCTCTTAGTCCAGGTCCTTCCCAGCATTTGTGAAAGACCCATGAATTCCACCTCCTCTGACTACTATGGCCCATTTCTATCCTCCCAAGTACCTGCTTTTGGGTGCATGTGCCTCAGTCTGTCACTCATTCAGAAGCTCCCTGAGTGCAAGGACCTTGGCTCTGGATATTGGTGACCTGCCCTAGCTGAGACTCACCCAGAGGCATTTGGAAGGTGTTCCTGAAAGAGAGGGGCAGGTCTACTGGCTGACTGCCTGAGCCAGGGGCCTTCTGGAGGGTAGGTGTGCTATAAATACAGGTGAGTCTTTGGGAGGAGAGATGCTGGACCCCAGGAAGGAGCAGCCATCAGACACTGCAGAGTGAAAGCTATTTCTCTTGTCCCCAGAGGAGGCAAGGCAGTATCCAGGGAGCAGCCTGGGCCCAGGCATCCTTTGGCCTCACCCCTCTCTCTCATAGACCATTTACCCTCTGAAGACATCAGGGAGTCCTCATCTGTGTAGCAAAGACACTCCAGAGATTTGTGGTTGAAGGAGCCCTCTCAGCTTGGAGCAACAAAGTGTGTTCTGGCTGGGGAACCCTGATGGCACGTCTGGATCTCTGCTCTTTCATTCTGCTGCTCAGTGACCCTGGGAAGGCAATTTACTTCCTATGGGTCTTTGTTTCCTTATCTATACAATGAAGGGGTTGGACCAGATGATCTCTAGGGACCCACCAGCCTCTACATTTCTATGATCTCCAGGAAATGGAGACCCATAACATTCCTTGGTAAATGGTTACTGTTCTTAACCATCTTTACAGTCAGAAGGGTCTCTCACTTCCTGCCTGTTTCCTCCAGCCAAGGCCCACGTCTAGATAAGCATGTTCATGGTCCCAGAAGTACCTGGGTGGGGAACAGGCATTTTCATGGAATAACATGCACAATTTAAGTCACAGTGGTGGGAGAGTGAGGTTTGGAACTCTGCAGTCCCTACACCGAACCACAGAGGTGCTCAGGAGGCAGCAGTTCAGTTCAGACATCATGGAGATGAACAATTATGACACTGATCAGCTCCTTGCCCTCCATGTAACCCAACGTCCCCATTTTCCAGACAAGGAAACAGGGACTTGTCAAGCTCACAAAGTTCTAGGACAGGAAGGAGCTTGGAATGGGAAAGAGATGGGGACCTCCTCAGGAAGGACCTTTCCTGGTGAGGGGTGGGGGTTGTGAGGAGGAGAGCCAGTCCCCCAGAGCTGTGGCATAAACTAAAACCAGTTTGTGAAACCCACCATCAGGCAGCTCCTGGGTTCTTCTGGGGGGGAATGTACACACACACACAAACACACACACACACACACACACACCCCGCAGGAGAAGAGATCACAAACATCTCTGACTACCAAGTACTTGAGCTAGGGCTATAACTTGACTGCCCCACCAGGAGCTACTGAATCCCCCATCTATTTCATTTACTCAAGAAATAGTGACTAAGTTACTGGGAACCAAACTGTGAACAAGTGGGACATGGTCCCTCCCTCTCAGAGTTTGCAACATAGCTAGGCAGGCAAGTGGTCAAGAGGAGATTCCAACCCAGGGAACTACTTGCAGGCTACGGGAAGCTGGAACCTGTGGGAACCCGGCAGAACCCATCTCAGGGGCTCAGGAGCTACAGGCACTATGCTACAGGCACTGTCCTGGCTGTCCCCATTTCTAGAGAAGTCAGTTCTAGTTGGCTGGAAAGATAGGCATGGGGAGCCATTGATTTCCCTTCTTCAGGTCAGGCAGGCATAATCAAGGACGTGGATGACCCTCAGGAACTTTTTGTTATATCAGTAAGAACTGGGCAACTTCTGGGATTTGGAGGAGAGGTGAGGCTCCTCTTCCTCAAGCAGGGGTTCTCAAAATAATGGGTTGGGACACCAAAGCTCGTTGTTGAGTATTCAGTGGGTCTTCTGAGCAGAAGTTGCATATGAACATGGCCCCCTATCTCTTGTTGGCTGTGGCAATGTGAAGTGTGGGTTGTGGGGATTCAAAAAATGTCTAAAGTTATTCTGGGAAAAACATTGCTGCCACTGCTTCTGAGGGCATGTCATTTCCTTCTTAGCTCCCATTGATCTGACAATTAATATAAAGGGCAATTGAGCAAGTGCACTGAGCAAGGCAGCCCTGTTTCTCCATCATTGCTGCTCTTCTGCTGTATGTGTGGAGGGAAGTGCCACAGGAAGCAAGGGGGGAGGGGGAAAGCATGGAAAGAGTCTTGTGCATTCTATATTTACAGAGCTCAGTGACATGTAGAGAGGTTTAAGTGAAACTTTCATGAAAAATTAAGGAAATGCCTTGTTATTGCTGCCTGGTCATTCCTATTGTTTGTTTTTTGAGTCTTTTTGTTTCCAGGTTTTGGAAGTGCTGAGCTTTTAGGGAGCTCTATGTTTTCTTGGAACAGAAAGGGAAGGGCCCTTTTATCCCTTGGGCCCCTCCATCCACATGTAGGTGCTCTCTCTTTGCCACTGTCCCTTGTGTGGGGCTTGGGCCATGGAAAACAGTGAGCCTCCATTCCTTTGGAACCCAGGATCCACTTCCTTTTATTCCTTCATACTGAGCCCCAACTGTGTCCACTGTCAATGAAGGAGAAAGCCCAGGTGTGCTGCAGCCAGCCCCTTCTTTTTTAGAGTTGGGGAGTGAAACCCAGAGAACCCAGGGTTTTTGCCCTTGTCCCAGAAGACACAAGGCAACTACTAATGAGTTATAAAGGTGAGCTTCAATATTTGAAGAGGAAACAGTGAAATGATAATCCTCCATTATTATTCACTCACTATATTTTTATGTATTGTTTGACAGACACCATTCCTTATGCAGAATACAATGAAAAAAAAAAAGATGATACCTTCTGCCTACATGAATCTTGTATTTTAATAGGAGAAAACAAGCACTAAATCAGTAGGAATATATAATATGTTGCAGGATACATAGTGTGGGCATCGGTTTTTTATATTTGGCCATTAACCAATGTCTCTTTGAGGAAGTGACATTTGAGAAAGAACTTGAAGAATGTCAGGGAACGACCCATATGATTATCTAGGGGAAGATGTTCAGGTAGGAAGAACAACAACAATTATAATTCCCTGAGACATGTTTGAAGAACAGAAAGACCAATGTTCCTGTAATGAGTGTGAGGTAATTAGAATATTAAGAGATGGTAGCAGAGAATTGGTGAGTCTGATTATATATAGCCCTACAGGCCATGAAAAGGAAGTTGGCTTTTATTAGGTGAAGTAGGAAGCCATTGCAATTTCAGGAGAAGAGCAAAATTACATCATCTAGTCATTAACTGGATCTCTGTTGTGACTATGCCAAGAATGAACTGTTTGCAGACAAGGATAGAAGCAATGAGACAGATCAGAATGTTATTGCCTTGAGACCTCTTGATGCTCCCTTGCCATTACAGATAAACTTGGCAAATTCCATTTGTGGGTAATTCAGCTCTCTTCATTTTTGTTGACATCTAGGGCTGTACTGGAACTTGGATTAGGGTCCAAGCCTTATGCTCTTTTTGTTGCCCTGCGTAAGTTTCATTGTTATGCCGATAAGAAGAGAAAAAATAATGGAAAATGGCAGCCCTGAAGGAATGGCTCTCAGGTTGTAGGAATAATACTAATAAGAAAAACAGAGATAAATTGCAGGGAAAAGCCTATAAAAAATAGTGGTACTTTATATTCCTCAACTGTTAGTGATAAAGACTCGCTCCCTGACCCAAATTTTAGTCAAATTCCTCCAAAACCTCTTCCCATCTAAGTCTCAACCTTTGAACTTCCATGTCCATCTTTGCATTGCCCAATTTTAGCAAAAATCCTCCTAAATTGGTTTAGCAAGAATCCCCATACTCAGTATATGATCACTCTTGATATCTGATTAAATTCTTTGTATCTTAGAATTCGAGTCAAGATGGCGGAGAAGTACCAGGCTGAGACTACTTCAGCTAGCAGGAGATCCACTACTAGATAGCTTATCTAAAGATTGCAAACACCTGCAAATCCATCGGCAGATCAAAGAGAAGAAGAACAGCAATTCTGGATACAGAAAAACAACCACTTTCTGAAAGGTAGGACTGGCGGAGAAGTGAATCCGAAGCAATGGGAAGATAGACCCCAGGGGGAGGGGGCGGCTCCCGGCAAGTGGCGGAGCGACGGAGCACAAAATCATGACTTTTAAAAGTCTGTTCTGCTGAGGGACATCGCTCCAGAGGCTAAACCAGGGCGAAGCCCACGCGGGGTCAGCATGGCCTCAGGTCCCGCAGGGTCACAGAAGGATCGGGGGTGTCTGAGTGTCGCAGAGCTTGTGGGTATTGAAACAGGAAAGCTGGCTACAGAGACAGAGCCTACAGTAAGCTCCCAGCTTGGGGTTACCTTGAACCGGTCGCAGGCTTGGTGAGCTCGGAGCACGGCGGGAGGTCAGGCAGACGGGAGTAACTGGGCGCTGTTCTCTGAGGGCACACTGAGGAGTGGGGCCCCGGGCTCTCCGCTCCAACGTGCTGGAGACCAGGAGGCTGCCATTTGTATTCCCGTCATCCAGAAATCTACGGAAAGCGCTCAGGGAACAAAAGCTCCTGAAAGCAAACACAAGCAGATTACTCAGCCTGGCCCCTGGTAAGGGAGGTGCAATTAAGCCTGGGGCAAAGACACTTGAGAATCACTACACCAGGCCCCTCCCCCAGAAGATCAACAAGAAATCCAGCCAAGACCAAGTTCACCTACCAAGGAGTGTGGTTTCAATACCAAGGAGAGCAGCAGAATTCCAGAAGAGGAGAAAGCAAAGGACAGAACTCATGGCTTTCTGCCTGTGATTTTTTTAGTCTTGCAGTTAATTTAATTTTTTTCTTTTTCATTTTTCTTTCTCTTCTGCTAAATTTTTTTTAACTTTTACCCTTTTCTTTTTTAATGTTTTTTAACTAGTTTATCTAATATATATATTTTCTCTTTGTTATATTTTTCTTTATTCATTTTCTTTTTTTTAATTCTCTTTTTTTTCTTCTTTTTTTTTCTTTCTTTCTTTTTGAACCTCTTTTTATCCCCTTTCTCCCGCCTCACGATTTGGGATTTCTTCTGATTTGGTTAAAGCATATTTTCCTGTGGTTGTTGCCACCCTTTTAGTATTTTACTTACCTCTTCATATACTCTTATCTGGACAAAATGACCAGGCAGAAAAATTCACCACAAAAAAAAGAACAAGAGGCAATACCGAATGCTAGGGACTTAATCAATACAGACATTGGTAATATGTCAGATCTAGAGTTCAGAATGACAATTCTCAAGGTTCTAGCCGGGCTCGAAAAAGGCATGGAAGATATTAGAGAAACCCTCTCGAGAGATATAAAAGCCCTTTCTGGAGAAATAAAAGAACTAAAATCTAACCAAGTTGAAATCAAAAAAGCT
>NC_081575.1:65445097-65493387 GCF_022355385.1 Mustela nigripes | reverse complement strand
GGACCCTGAGATCATGACCTGAGCCGAAGGCAGCGGCTTAACCCACTGAACCACCCAGGCGCCCCGAGAAGTAATATTTTTAAAGGATTTTTTTTTCTAGGCAACAGGTCTCAACAGTCAGTTTAAAGTATTCAGTAAACCATGTTGTAAACAAATGGACTCTATTCCAGGCTTGTTGTTCTATCTATAGAGCACAAGTAGAGTAGGTTTTATAGAATTCTTAAGGGACCTAGGTTTTCAAAATGGTAAATGAGCATTGGCTTCAGCTGAAAGTCATCAACTACATTAGCTCCTAACAAGAGAGTCAGCCTGTCCTTTGAAACCAAGTATTGACTTCTTAAATCTAGCTGTGAAAGTCCTAGATGGCATTTTCTTCCAATAGAAGGATATATCTTCTACATTGAATCTGTTATTTAGTGTAGCCAACTTGAATCAATCCACTTAGATGGATTCTCTGGATAGCTTGCTGTAGCTTCTACCTCAACATTGGTGCTTCACCCTGCAATTTTGTGTTACGCAGATGGCTTATTTTCATCAATTTCATGAATCAACCTCTCCCAACTTCAAACATTTCTTCTATGCCTTCCTCACCTTTCTTATCCTTCATAGAATTCAAGAGTTAGGGCCTTGCTCTGAATTAGACTTTGACTTATGGGAATGTTGGGGCTGGTTTATCTTTTAACCAGATCACTGAAACTTTCTCTGTATCAGTAATAAAGTTGTTTCCCTTTGTTATCATTCACGTGTTTGCTGGAGTAGCACTTTTAGTTTCCTTCAATAAATTTTCCTTTGCATTCATATCTTGGCTATTTGGCACAAGAAGCCTAGCTTTCAGCTTCTCAGCTTTTGACTTTCCTTCCTCACTAAGCATAATACTTTTCTAGCATTTGATTTAAGATGAGAGACGTGACTCTTCATTTCACTTGTAGGATTATTAATTGGCTTAATTTTAATATTGCTGCATCTCAGAAAATAAAGAGGCCTGAGGAGAGAGATGGGAAATGGTTGATTGGTGGAGCAGTCCGAACACGCACAACAGGGGCACATGGGTGGCTCAATCAATTAAGCATCTGCCTTTGGTTTGGGTCATGATCCCAGGGTGCTGGGATTGAGTCCCGCATCAGGCTCCTTTCTCAGCAGGGAGTCTGCTTCTCCTTCTGTCTGCCATTCCCCCTGCTTGTGTTCTCTCTCTCTCTCTCTCTCTGAAAAATAAATAAATAAAATCTTTTTTTAAAAAGAACACACACAACATTTATCTGTTAAGTTTGCCATCTTACATGGACATAGTTCCTGGTGCCCCCAAACAATTACAATAGTAACATCAAAGATCACTGACCACAAATCATCATAAAGTGTATAATAATTATTTTAAAAACTGAAATATTGCAAGAATTACCAAAAGGTGACACACAGACATGAAGAAAGCATATGCTGTTGGAAAAATGGTGCCAATAGACTTATTCAGTGAAGAGTTGCCACAAACCTCCAATTTGTAAAACACACACAAAACTCAACATCTGTGAAGCACAATAAAGTGAAATGCAAAGAAATTGGGTATGCCTATACCTTTCATGCTTCACAAGTCCCCCAGATCTCAGCTGCTTCATTGAAATATCTTTCTTTTCCTCATACGAGAGCAAGAGTAATATGATGAACAACAAAAAACTCCCTAGCTTTGAGTCCAAAGACTGTCAAAAATTCTAGAAAATCCTTACCCATGCTTTGTATTTGTCAAAAAAGGAACTGAGTTCAAGGAAGGTAAAAGAAAAGCAATAGCATTTAATCATCATCATTATTATGATTATTGGTTCTTCCTTTTTATTTTTTAATTAATTAATTAATTTTTAAAAGATTTTATTTATTTGTCATGGGGAGAGAGAGTACAATCAGGGGGGAGTGGCAGAGCAGAGGGAGAAGCAGCCTGGCCACTGAGCAAGGAGCCCCATATGGGACTTGATCCCAGGGATCATGACCTGAGCTGAAGGCAGATGCTTAACTGACTGAGCCATTCAGGCATCCAGTTCTTTTTTTAAATTTTTTTAGAGTTTTATTTATGTATTTGACAGAGAGAGAGACACAGTGAGAGAGGGAACAGAAGCAGGAGGAGTGGGACAGGGAGAAGCAGGCTTCCCACCAAGCAGGGAGCCTAATGTGGAGCTTGATCCCAGGACCCTGGGATCATGACCTGAGTCAAAGCCAAACACTTAATGAATGAGCCACCCAGGCATTTCCATTCTTCTTTTTTTAAATATAGTCACCCCTTGATTATTTTCTCTTATTAAATTTCCTCTGATAAGCTTTACTTCTAAGAATCCTTTAAAATACCTTCTATCATGCTATTGTTTTTCAGTTATTAATCTAGCTATTTTATTACCTTCCTTTCCCCTAATATAACGATTTTTCTGTCACTTGGAATGTCTGACTTGTCTGAAAATCTATAAATAGAAAATTTTACTCTAGCCTTGAACCATGGGACTTATAGATTGTATTGCCCTATTAAAAAAAAAAAAGTTCCCTGTCCTATTGTGAGATCCTTGAAGGCAAGGACGATGTGTCACTCATTTAGCAACCTCAGGGCCTATAGGATAACCATATGTCTGGGCCAAAGATGATGTTAAATAACTGTTGAATAAATGAATATCATATGTAAGTGGCTTCATTTTTTATATTCCTCCCATGAAGCTCAGCTAAAAACACTGGGAACTGTATATAAAGACTGAAAGGTAGAGAGAAGGGGGTTGATGGGCTAGGGACCTCAGGACCTGAGGAACAACAGTGAATTACACAGTTTTTATTTTTGCTTCATATCTCTTGGACCTAGAGCTGAAAAAGTTAGCAACCCAGAAATACCAATGGATAAATAAGCCCCTAGAAAAATCCTTATTTTTCTAGCTAAGAGACAAGAAAAGAGGCAGCACAGCAAAACAGAAAACTTCTAGACAATAACCACTCTGCTCCAGCCAAACACCATAGGGAAAAAATTCATCCCTTCTGACTTTCATCAGCAAAGGTTTACACTCACCAAGTTGTAAAAAGGTGCCCCAAACTGCCCCAACATGCTAAGGTGGCATCAACGAAAACCAAGTGGAGAGCTAAGAATTTCATTCCCTATTGGTGGTAAGAAGGCCTACTCCTCCCCCATAAGGTCAAAGGAGGGAGACTGCACTTTCATCCTTCCAGACTTTAACCTTTGACTCTCCTCCCATTCCTGGAGAGGTGCCAAGGTGGTGTCATTGAAGGCCAAGTAGGGAAGTTGGACTTTTAACATCGTTCAATATAGTAACAGTTAAAGCATGTGGGAGATAGTAGTAAGCAGTCCCTAGCCTTCCTAGCCAGGAAAATATCAGAGGAAGCCCAGTGGGAATTTTAAACATCAACCCCTGCTTAGCAGTAACAAGGCACCCACACTTCCCAGGGAGTCACTGGAGGCTAAGCAGGGAACTTGGACTTCCATCCCCATCTCTTACACCCCATCTAGCAATCATGAGGTGGTGCCTCACTGGCATGTTGTCATAACATACTTGTTAAAACACAAGATTTAGATAAGATAGAGTCTTATAATATCCAAACTGTCCAGAATAGAAAACCACTCATCACACAAATGACTAGAAAGATCTCAACCTCAATAATAAAAGATAATCAACTAACACCAACCCCAAGATGACACAGATATTGGAATTATTTGACAAGAATTTTAAAGCAGCCATTATAAAAATGCTTCAATGAGCAATTACAATCATATTTGCAACAAATGTAAAAATACTGTCTCAGCAAATAAATAGAAGATACAAAGAAGAAGCAAATGGACATTTTATTTATTTATGTCAGAGAAAGAGAGAGAGAGAGAGAGCGTGCGCACAAGCAGGCAGAGTGGCAGGCAGAGAGAAGCAGACTCCCCGCTGAGCAAGGATTGCGATGTGGGACCTCATCCCAGGACCCTGGGATCATGACCTGAGCCAAAGGCATTGACTTAACCAACTGAGCCACCCAGGTGTCCCACAAATGGACATTTTATAACTAAAGCTTACAACAACTGAAATAATGATAATAATAACCTCTCTGGATAGGCTTCATTAAAAAATAAAGAAGACAGAGGAAAGAATCAGTGAACTTAAGAATAGAACAATAGAAATAATCAAATCTGAACAATAGAAAGAAAATAAATTGGAGAAAAAGGATGAACAGAACCTCAAAGAGCTGCGAGACTATAACAAAAGATGTAACATTCCTGTCATTAGTGGAGTCCTGGATGGAGAGGAGAAAGGAGATGCAGCTGAAAAAGTACTCAAAGAAATAATGATTGAAAAATTCCCAAATTAGGCAAAGACAAACCTACAGTATCAAGAAGCTGAGTGAATCCCAAAGAGGATGAACTCAAAGAAATTTATGCCAAAATACATCATAATCAAACTTCTGAAATCTAAACACACACACACACACACACACAAACACACACACACACACACACACACACACACACACACCTCTTGAAAACAGTGAGAGAGAAATAACACCTT
Source organism: Mustela nigripes (assembly GCF_022355385.1). NCBI lineage: Eukaryota > Metazoa > Chordata > Mammalia > Carnivora > Mustelidae > Mustela > Mustela nigripes. Next base: position 65,488,870 of record NC_081575.1, on the reverse strand, counting down.
AATTAAAGGGGAAACATTCAAATAACAGTGGATTTCTCATCAGAAATCATGAAGGGCAGAAGGAAGAAGTGGTACATTTCTTAAGTGCTGAAAGAAAAAAGCTGTCAACTCAGAACTGCATATCCAATGAAAATATCCTTTAGAAATCAAGGCAAAATCAAGATATTCTCAGATGAAGGAAAACTAAGAGACCAGACCTATTCTAAATGAATGGCCAAAAGACATTCTTTAAGCAGAAAGGAAACAATAAAAGAAGGAACTTTGAAACATGAAGAAGGGAGAAAGAATAATGAAAGGTAAAATTATGGATGATTGCAATAGAATTTCCTTCTCCCTTTGTGTTATCTCAATTATGTTTAACAGTTGAAGCAAAAATGAAATTGATTCCTGATGTGGTATCAATGTATATTAAGCAAATATTTTTTTAAATTATATTATAAATGAGGGAGAATGAAGGGACATAAGGAAGGCTAGGTTCTTATATTCCACTCAAACTTGTGAAATGTCAACATCAGTAAACTTTGTTAAGTTATATACATATAATATAACAGCTAGAGCAACCACTAAAAAAGGTTTAACAGAAGGAGACACTCAAAAGCACTATAAATAAATCAAAATGAAATTCTAAAAACTGTTAAAGGAACCTACAGGCAGGCAGGGAAATAAATAGAGGAAGGAAGAACAGAAAATAAAAATAAAATGACTTTATCATACCAATGATTATGTCCATTGTAAGTTGTCAAAAATGCATCAATTAGAAGAGACTGCTGGAGTGGATAGAAAAATACTATATCCCTATACACTGTCTACTATATGCTATATGCTATACTGTTATACTAGACTATACTCTGTCTACAGGAAACTCACTGCAAGTATGTTTCTCCAGGAAATTATGCTAGGTGAAAAAAGCCAATCTTCAGAGGTCTATATGTTATGAGTCCACTTATATAACTTTCTTAAAAGAAACACAAACATATTGATTTTTTAAAAATCTATATTAAAAACCTATAGCTAACATCAAACTTAATGATGATAAACTTAAAGCTTCCTTACTAAGATCAGGTAAAGCAAAGTTATTCCCTCTTATTACTCTTTTTCAACATCATTCTGGAAGTTCTAGCTAATGGAAAAATACAAGGAAAGGGAATAATAGGTATACAGATTAAGAAAGAAGACATAAAACTGTCTTTCTTCACAGGTGATAAATGGTCATCTATGTAAAAGATCTGTAAGAATCAACAAAAAACTCCTGGAATTAATGAGTGGTTATAGCACATTTGCAGGATACAAAGTTAATATATAAAAGTCAATTTCTTTCTAATATAACAGTAAGGAACAAGTAGATTTTGAAATTTTAAAAATGAATACCATTTATATTAGAGCCCCCAAAATGAAATAGTTAGGTATAAAACTAACAAAATGTATGTATACAAACTGTATATGATGAAAACTACAAAACTGTGATAAATAAAATCTAAAAAGAACTAAATAAATGGAGAGATATTCTATGTTCATGCATAGGAAGACTCAGTAGTGTCAGGATGTCAACTCTTCCCAAATTGTTATATAGATTCCATGCAATCCCAATAAAAATTCAAGTTATCTTGTGGATATCAACAAACTGAATCTAAATTTTATATGCAGAGGCAAAAGATTCCAAATAGCCAAAACAATAATAGAGGAGATGAGCAAAGTTGGAGGATGTCACTACCCAACTTCAAAACTTACTATAAGTCAACAATATTCAAGACAGTGTGATATTGGTGAAATAATATACAAAGAGATCAATGGAACAGAATAAAGAGCTCATAAATAGATCTACCATAAATATAGCTACCATAAATATAGCATAAACCTAGACAAAGAAGCAAAAACAATACAATAGAATAAAGATTTTTTTTCAACAAATGGTGTTGGAACAACTGGATATCCAGGTACAAAAAATGAATCTAGACTCTGACATTATAATCTTCTCAAAAATTAACTCAGAATAGATCACAGACCTAAATATAAAACACAAAACTATAAAACTCCTAGAAAATAGCATAGGAGAAAACTTAGATGACCTTGCTTAGGGCAATGACTTTTTAGATACAACATCAAAGGTACAATCCATGAAGAAAATAATTGATAAGGTAGACTTCATTAAAATTAACTTCTTGGAAAGAATGAGAAGAAGAAAATGAGAAAATAAGTCACAGATTGGGAGGAAATATTTGCAAATTACATATCTGATAAAGGACTGTTATCCAAAATATAAAAAGTACTCTCAAAACATAAAAAAGTATTCTTAAAACTCACCAATAAGAAAATGAACAGCCAAGTTTTTAAAAAGTGCCAAAGTTTAACAGGAACCTTATCAAAGAAAATACACAGGTCTCAGAGTAAGACAGTAGCAGAATAGGAGGAGCTAGGCTCATGTTGTCCCATGAACAACAAATTATCAAATTATCCTAAATAACCCAGAAATTAACCTGATGACCAAAAGAAAAAAAATCCACAACTAAAAGAAGAGAAGAGGCCACATTGAAGAAGTTAGGAAGTGTGGAGATGTGGTTTAGAGGAGAAATGGATCACAGGTGCTGTGGAGGGGAGGAAGTGCTAGTCATAGAGAAGGGCAAGAGAGAAAGAAGCACACAGGGAAGTGCACAAGGAGATCATTTCCCCAAAGCCACTGGCATAGAAAATGAGAGGGACTGGATTTCATGAGTGTTTGCAACAAGTGGGACTTAAAGCCTGGAGTTATAAAGATCAACAGACTTGGCTGGGATAGAGCCCTAAGTGCACTGTACTCCTCCTGGAGAGAAGGCAGGCAAACAACTATGGGCAGACAGTGTGGAAACAGCGATCTGAAGAGTACCTGGGGTACACAGTGGGGAAATTATTTACTCTTCTCAGAGCCATCCCTGAGAGGCAGCATTCATGGAGATACCTCTCCAGAAGCAAAGGAACTGGGCATTTCATTTCCCTCTCCCAAAGATTTCCTTCTCCCACCACTCGGATTAAACACAGAGCCACCTGTAGGAAACAACATAGCACTGACACTGGCTGCCAAAGGTGCTTTTAAGTCCCACAACCCCTGTGCTCTGATGGGATTAGCTTTCTCAGTCGCACTTGCCCCAGTCCCAGTGAAGCAGGCCCCTCCCCCAGAATAGCAGAAACCCCTGCCCATATCACATCTCCCGAACAGAGAATTCTGCAGGGCCTCTAGTGGAGGTGGTGTCCAGTCTCATTTCATAAGCAGACCAGAGGACACCTTGTAAAAACTTGCCACATCCAAGCCAGGAACCAAACACTGCCCACAGCAGGCAAGGAGAACCTCTGCAGAGGACTGGACTGAGGACAGAGCAGCCAAACACAATAGCAGAGCACATGGAGTGCACACCAGAGACACTTCCTAAAGCATCAGGCTCTGGGCATTAATGACCCCTTCCTCGTAAGACCATTACTTTCTGGGGCAGGAGACATAACTGCCTTTTTTAACACAAGGAAGAAGGCAAAGATTTAGACAAAATGCAAAGACAGAGGAGTTTACCCCAAATGAAAGAAGATTAGACTATGGCCAGAGATCTAACTGAAACAGATGTAAGTAATATGCCTGATAGAGAATTTAAAGCAACAATCTAAGGATACTCAGTGGCCTGGAGAAAAGAAGGAAAACATCAGGGAAACCTTTACCACATAGGTAAAAGAGTTAAAAAAAGAATCAGAGATGAAGAGTACAATGAGATTGGAAACAGGCTTGATGCAATGAACAGCAGACTGAAAGTAGCAGAAGAATGACTTAGTGACCTGGAAAACAAAGTAATGAAGAGTAATGAAGTTGAACAAAAGAGAGAAAGAAAATTATGCAACACAAGGATAGACTTAGGCAACCCAATGACTCCCTCAAATGTAATTAACATTTGTGTTGTTGGAGTCTAAGAAGAAAGAGAGAGAGAAAAAGGGAAGAAAATTTATTTGAAGAAATAGTTGCTGAAAACTTCCCTAATCTGGGAAAGGGAGCAAATATTCAGATCCAGGAGGCAGGAAGAACTCTCATCAAAATCAACAAAAGCAGGCCAACACCAAGACATTGTAATTAAATTGGCAAAATACGGTGATAAAGAAAAAAAAATCTTAAAAGCATCAAGATAAAAGAAGGCATTAACTTACAAGAGGAAACCCCTGGGGCTAGCTGGGGATCCTCAACAGAAACTTGGCAGGCTAGAAGAAAGTGGGATAATAGATTCTAAATGCCCAGTGGGAAAAATATGCAGCCAAGAACACTCTACCCACAGATATATACCCCTGAAACAAATTACACATTTTTTGTTAATTAAAAAAAAACACTCTGTCCAGCAAGGCTATCATTTAAACTAGAAGGAGAAATAGAGAGTTACCTGGATAAATAATAACTAAAGGAGTTCATGATCACTAAACCAGCCCTACAAGAAATATTAAAATGGAGACTTTGAGCACAAAGAAGAGACCAAAAGTAACAAAAACAAGAATTGGAAGGGGAGATGAATCATGAGAGACTATGGACTCTGAAAAACAATCTGAGGGGTTTGAAGTGGCAGGGGGGTGGGAGGTTGGGGTGCCAGGTGGTGGGTATTATAGAGGGCACGGATTGCATGGAGTACTGGGTGTGGTGAAAAAATAATGAATACTGTTTTTCTGAAAATAAATAAATCAATTTAATAAAAACAAAAAAAAAACAAGAAAGGATCAGAGAAAATCTTAGGAAAAAATGACAAAATGTGTAATAAAATGGCAATAAATACATATTTATCAATAATTACTGTGAATGTAAATGGACTAAACACTCCAGTCAAAAGATATAGGGTGGCTATGTAATATTGCATTGTATATATGGGCCATATCTTCTTCATCAATTCATTCGTTGAAGGGCATCTTGGCTCTTTCCACAGTTTGGTGCTGGATATTCAGGAGGGCACATATTGCATGGAGCACTGGGTGTGGTGCATAAACAATGTAATCTTGAAACACTGAAAGCAATAAAATTAAATTAAGATGTTTAAAAAAAGACTTAGGGTGTCAGAATGAACAATAATTTTTTTAAAAAACCCATCTGTATGCTGCCTACAAGAGATTCATTTTAGAGCTAAAGACACCTGCAGATTAAAAGTGAGAAGATGGAGAAACATTTATCTTACAAAGGGATATCAAAAGAAAGCTGGAGTAACACTATTTATATCGGACAAACTGGACTTTAAAACAAACACTGTAACAAGAGACAAAGTAGGGCACTGTGTAATCATAAAGATAAGGATATATAGAGAGCATTTCATCCTAATATGGCAGAATACACATTCCTTTCAAGTGTACATGGGACATCCTCCAGAAGAGAGCACAGGTTAGGTCACAAAACAGGCCTCAACAAATACAAAAAGATTAAAGTACCATGCACCTTTTTTTTTAATTAATTTTTTACTTTTTAAATTTCTTTTCAGTGTACCAGAATTCATTGTTTATGTACCAAACCAAGTGCTCCATGCAATACGTGCCCTCCATAATACCCACCACCAGGCTCACCCAACCTCCCACCCCCCGCCCCTTCAAAACCCTCCGATTGTTTTTCAGAGTCCATAATCTCTCATGGTTCACCAACCCTTCCAATTTCCCTCAACTCCCTTCTCCTCTCCATCTCCCTATGTCCTCCATGTTATTTCTTATGCTCCACAAATAAGAGAAAACATATGATAATTGACTTTCTCTGCTTGACTTATTTCACTCAGCATAATCTCTTCCAGTCCCATCCATGTTGATACAACAGTTGGTTATTCATCCTTTCTGATGGAGGCATAATACTCCATTCACCCATTGAAGGGCATCTTGGTTCTTTCCACAGTTTGGCGACTGTGGCCATTGCTGCTATGAACATTGGGGTACAGATGGCCCTTCTTTTCACTACATCTGTATCTTTGGGGTAAATACCCAGGAGTGCAATGGCAGGGTCATAGGGAAGTTCTATTTTTAATTTCTTGAGGAATCTCCACACTATTTTCCAAAGTGGCTGCACCAACATGCATTCCCACCAACAGTGTAAGAAGGTTCCCCTTTCTCCACATCCTCTCCAACACACATTGTTTACAATTTTGTTAATTTTGGCCATTCTAACCGGTGTAAGGTGTTGCTTCAATGTGGTTTTGATTTGAATCTCCCTGATGGCTGGTGATGATGAACATTTTTTCATGTGTCTGTTAGCCATTTGTATGTCTTCTTTGGAGAAGTGTCTGTTCATGTCTTCTGCCCATTTTTTGACATGATTATCTGTTTTGTGTGTGTTGAGTTTGAGAAGTTCTTTATAGATCCTGGATATCAGCCTTTTGTCTGTACTGTCATTTGTAAATATCTTATCCCATTTGTGGGTTGCCTCTTTGTTTTGTTGACTGTTTCCTTTGCTGTGCAGAAGCTTTCGATCTTGATGAAGTCCCAAAAGTTCATTTTCACTTTTGTTTCCTTTGCCTTCGGAGACATATCTTGAAAGAAGTTGCTGTGGCTGATATGGAAGAGGTCACTGCCTATGTTCTCCTCTATGATTCTGATGGATTCCTGCCTCATGTTGAGGTCTATTATCCATTTCAAGTTTATCTTTGTGTATGGTGTAAGAGAATGGTCAAGTTTCATTCTTCTACATATAGCTGTCCAATTTTCCCAACACCATTTATTGAAGAGACTTTTTTCCACTGTATATTTTTCCTGCTTTGTCAAACAATATTTGACAAAGCAGGTCAAATATTATTTGACCATAGAGTTGAGGGTCCATATCTGGGCTCTCTACTCTTTTCCCCTGGTCTATGTGTCTGTTTTTGTGCCAGTACCATGCTGTCTCAGCTTTGTAGTAAATCTTGAAACCCAGCAACGTGATGCCCCCAGGTTTGTTTTTCTTTTTCAACATTTCCTTAGCAATTCAGGGTCTCTTCTGATTCCATACAAATTTTAGGATTGTTTGTTCCAGCTCTTTGAAAAATGCCAGTGGAATTTAGTTTGGAATGGCACTGAAAGTGTAGATTGTTCTAGGCAGTATAGACATTTTAACAATGTTTATTCTTCGGATCCATGAGCATGGAATGGTCTCCCATCTTTTTGTGTCTTCTTCAATTTCTTCCAGAAGTGTTCTATAGTTCCTCAATTTCAGATCCTTTACCTCTTTGGTTAGGTTTATTCCCAGGTATCTTATGGTTCTTGGTGCTCTATAGTAAATGGAATGGATTCTCTAATTTCTCTTTCTGTATTTTCATTGTTAGTGTATAAGAAAGCAACTGATTTCTGTATATTGATTTTGTATCCTGCCACATTACTGAATTGCCATATGAGTTCTAGTAGTTTGGGGGTAGAGTCTTTCAGGTTTTCCATATAAAGTATCCTGTCATCTATGAAGAGAGACAGTTTGACTTCTTCATTGCTAATTTGGATACCTTTTATTTCTCTTTGTTGTCTGATTGCTGTTGCTAGGACTTCTAATACTATGCTGAACAAGAGTGGTGAGAGTGGGCATCCTTGTCGTGTTCCCAATCTCAACAGGAAGGCTGTGAGGTTTTCCTATTGAGGATGATATTTGCTTTGGGTTTTTCATAGGTAGACTTTATGAAGTTGAGGAATGGTCTCTCTATCCCTATACTTTGAAGCGTTTTAATCAGGAATGGATGCTGAATTTTGTCAAATGCTTTTTCTACCATGTACCTTTTCTGATCAAATTGCTATGAAATCAGAAGAAAACCACAAGAAATAATTTGGAAAGACCACAAATACAGGGAGGTTAAACAACATGCTACTAAACAATAAATGTATCAATCAGGAAATAAAAAAAGAAATGAAAAAATACATTGAAACAAATGAAAATGAAAATACAATGGTCCAAAATCTTTGAGATGCAGCAAAATTGATCCTACAAGGGCAGTGTATAGTAATACAGGCCTACCTCAATAAGCTAGAAAAATTTCAAAGCAACAGCCTAACCTTACACCTAAAAGAGCTAGTGGAACATAAGGGATAGCATGGAGGACATTAGGAGAAGGAAGGGAAAAATAAGGGGGGGGTTGGAGGGGAGATGAACCATGAAAGACTGTACTCTGAGAACAAACTGAGGGTTTTAGAGGGGTGGGTGGGGGATGGTTTGGGCCAGTGATTGGTGTTAAAGAGGACATGAATTGCATGGAGCACTGGGTGCTATATGTAAACAATGAATCTTGGAACACTACATCAAAAACTAATGACATACTGAACGGTGACTAACATAACATTAAAAAAAAAAAAAACAGGTAAAGCCCAAAGGCAGCAAAAGGAAGGAAATAATAATGATTACAGCAGAAATAAATGATATAGAAACTAAGAAAACAATAGAACAGACCAATGAAACCAGGAGGTGGTTCTTTGAAAAAATTAATAAAATTGATAAGACTCTAGGCAGACCTACCAAAAAGATGGAAAAAAGAACCCAAATTAATAAAACTACAAATTAGAGGAGAAAGAACAACCAACACCACAGAAATCCTAACAATTATAAAAGAATGTTATGAAAAACTATATGCCAACAAATTAGAGAAAATGGAAGAAATGGATAAATTCCTAGAAACATATAAACTACCAAAAGTGAAAGAGGAAGAAATAGAAAACTTGAACAGACTGATAACCTGCAAAGAAACTGAATCAGTCATCATAAACTCCCAGCATATGGAAGTACAAGACCAGACAGCTTCATGTGTGAATTCTACTGCTTAAAGAAGAGTTAATACCTATTCTTCTCAAACTATTCTATAAAATAGAAAAGGAAGGAAAACTTCCAAATTCATTCTATGAAGCCAGCATTACCCTGATACCAAAACCAGATAAAGAGATCACTACAAAGAGAGAACTACAGGTCAATATCCCTGATGAATGCAGATGCAAAAATTCTTAGTAAAATACTGGCAAACTGAATCCAACAATATAGTAAAAGAATCATCCACCACAATCAAGTGGGACATATTCTTGGGTTGCAAGAGTAGCTCAATATATGCAAATCAATGTGATATACCACATTAATAAAAGAAATTAATAATAATAAAATTAATAAGAAAAATAGAAAATAAAAGAACCATCTGATCATTTCAATAGATACAGAAAAGGCATTAGATAAAGTACAACATTCATTCTTGATAAAAATCCTCAACAAAGTAGGTTTAGAGGGAACATATCTCAACATAATAAAGGCCATATATGAAAAGCCCAAAGGTAACATAATACTCAATGGGGAAAACCTGAAAGTTTTTCCTCTATGGTCAGGAAAAAGACAGGGATATCCACTCTTACCTCTCTTATTTAACATAGAACTGGAAGTCCTAGCCACAGCAATCAGACAACAAAAAGAAATAAAAGGCCTCCAAATTGGCAAGGAGGAAGTAAAACTTTCACCATCTCCACATGACATGAATCTATATATAGAAAACAAAAAGACTCTACCAAAAAAAAAAAAAAAAAACCTGCTAGAACTGATAAATGAACTCAGTAAAGTCACAGGACACAAAATCAATGTACAGAAATCTGTTACATTTCTATACATCAATAATAAAGTAGCAGAAATGGAAATAAAGAAATCTATGCAAGGACACCCGGGTAGCTCAGTCAGTTAAACCTGTGCCTTCAGCTCAGGTCATGATCTCAGGGTCCTGGGATTGGGTCCTGTGTTGGGGTCCTTGATCCACAGGGAGTCTTTCTCCCTCTCTCCCTGTTTGTGCTCACTCTCTATCTCTCTCTTTAACAAATAAAATCTTTTAAAAAACCAATGCTATTTACAATTGCACCAGAAACAATTAGACACATGGGAATAAACCCAACCACATAGGTAAAAGACTTGTACTCTGTAAACTATAAAACACCGATGAAAGAAATGGAAAAGGACACCAAGAAATGGAAAGCCATTCCATGCTCATGGATTGGAAGAAAAAAATGCTGTTAAAATTTTTATCCTACCCAAAACAATGTACACATTAATGCAGTTACTATCAAAATAGCCCCAGCATTTTTCAGAGCTAGAACAAATAATCCTAAAATTTGCATGGTACTACAAAAGACCCTGAATAGCCAAAGCAATCTTGAAAAAGAAAAGTGACACTGGGGCATCACAATTTTGGACCTCACATTATATCACAAAGCTGTAGTGATAAAAACAGTGTGGTACTAGCATAAAAACAGACACATAAATGAATAGAATGGAATACAAAACCCAGAAATGAACCCTCAACTATATGGTCAAAAGACAAAAATGGTGTTGGGGAAACTGGACAGTAACATGCGAAAGGATGAAACTGGACCACTTTGTTACACCATACCAAAAAATAAATTCAAAATGGATTAAAGACCTAAATGTAAGGGGTATCTGGGTGGCTCAGTCAGCTAAGCATCTACTCTTGATTTTGGCTCAGGTCATGTTCTCAAGCCCTGCATCTGGCTCCCTCTTGGGCATGGAGCCTGCTTAAGATTCTCCCTCTCCCTTTCCTTCTGCTGCCCTCCTCTCTAAAATAAAGACCTATATATGAGAGAGAGAGGCAAACCAAGAAACCAACTCTTACCTATAGAGTTACAAGATGGCTAAAAGAGGATGTAGGGGTGCCTGGGTGGCTCAGTTGTTTAAGCATCTGTCTTTGGCTCAGGCCATCATCCCAGGTCCTGGGATCGAGCCCTGTCAACACCCCTCAAAGGGGGGGGTCCCTACTCAGCAGGGAGCCTGCTTCTCCCTCTCCTGCTCCCCCTGCTTGTGTGCTCTCTCGCTCTCTCTCTGTCAAATAAATAAAATCTTTAAAAAAATAAAAAGATGGTGTGGGTGGGGAGATGGGTTAAATAGGTGATGGGCATTAAGGAGTGAACTTGTGATAAACACCAGGTATTGAATGGTATTGTTGAATCAGCATATTGTGTACCTGGAACTGATATTACACTGTATACTAATTAACTGGAATTTAAATAGAAACTTAAGAGAAAATACACAGTTGAGAAATAACCATATAAAGAGGTACTCAACTTCATATGTCATCAAGGAAATGCAAATGAAAAGAACAATGACCAAATTATGGAAAGAGCCCAGATGGATGTATGTATGTACGTATGTACATGTGTGCACCACATCTTTAGTCATTTATCTGTCGGTGGACATTGACTATATATATATGTATATATATACATATATATATATTACTCATCCATCAAAAAGATGATATCTTGCCATTTGCAATGAAATTGGTGTAACTAGAGGGCATTATGCTAAGCAAAAGAAGTCAGGCAGAGAAAGAAAAATACAATATAATGTCACTTGTATGTGGAATTTAAGAAATGAAACAGATGAACATGGGGGAAAAAAGAAAAATAAAATGAAAACAGAGAGATAGGCAAACCATAAGACTCTTAACTATAGGGAACAAAGTGAGGATTTCTGGAGGGGAAGTGGGGGGGGGAAATGGAGTAACTGGGAGATTGACATTAAGGAGGACACTTGAAGAAATGGGCACTGGGTGTTGTATGCAAGTGATGAATCACTGAATTCTACCTCTGAAACCGGTATAACGGTATATGTTAATTAAATTGAATTTAAATTAAAAAAAATTTTTTTTAATTTTTAAAATAAAGAACAATGACATACTACTACATACCTATCAGAATGGCCAAAGTCTGGAACACTGACAATACCAAATGCCAGAAGGATGTGGAGCAATGAGAACTCTCACTCATTGCCAGTGGGAATGTAAAATGTTGCAGCCACTTTGCAAGACACTTTGGCAGTTTCTCACAAAATTAAACATGATCTAGCAATTGATCTCCTTAGTATTTAACCAAATATGTCAAAAATATATGTCCACACAAAAAATTTCACACAATGTTTATAGCAGCTTTATTCGTAATTGCCAAAATGCAGAAGCAGCCAAGATGTCCTTCAGTTCAGTAGTTGAGTTGATAAATAAACTGGGGTACATTCAGACAATGGAATATTATTCACTGCTAAAAAGAAATGAGCTATTAAGCCATAAAAAGGCATGGAAAAAACTTAAATGCTTATTACTAAGTGAAGGAGGGGAATATGAAAAGACTACAAACTGTATGACTCCAGCTATGTAACATTCTGTAAAAGGCAAAAAACTATGACGGCAGTAAAAAGATCAGTGGTTGTCAGATGCTGGAAGGGTGAGGCGGGATGAATAGGTGGAGCATAGGATTTTTAAGGCAGTGAAAATATTCTGTATTATACCATAATGACAGATACGTGTCATTAACTAAAAAAGATGCTATATCAAAAAAAATTTAAACTTTCTTTGACTGTACAAAAGTTTCCTTCAAGCCCAGTCATCAGTTTTCATTGTATTGTAGATATTCTAGTTGATTAAATGTCAGCAAGATGATTTAGTGAATGTAGTATTTTCCTCTTTGACAATACACTAGAACTATTTTTTGGGAGAATCCTTCCAGAATAAAAATGCATACATCATAAATGAAATCTCTCACTGACACTTTCTACTTCCCTGCCCTCTTTCCTTTTTTATAACATCATATTTATTGAGGTATAATTTACATATGGTAATATTCACTCTTTTTATATGCTCAGTCTTATGAATTTTGACAAAAGAATATCATACTAGAGTTAAAATATGTAACATTTCACCATTCCAGAAAGTTCCCTCATGTGCCCCTGTAATGAATCTTCTCCCCACCCCCATACTTCCTCCGGGTACTCACTGATCTGTTTTGTGCTCATAGTTTTGCCTTTTCCAGAATTTTATATAAATAAAACCATTTGTGTCTGGCTTATTTCACTTCATGTAATGACTTTGTGAATTGTTGAAGTTTTTACTGGTATCAATAGTTCATTCCCATTTATTGCAGAGTTGTAACCCATTGTATTAATGTATACCCACTTACCGATTTACTGGTTGAAGTATGTTTTGAGCTATTGCCGAGTTCCCCCCTTTCCTATTTATTAAATCATTGAAACAAAATAGCATATTAAAACATTTAACTCGGGGCACCTGGGTGGCTCAGTTGGCTAAAGCCTCTGCCTTCGGCTCAGGTCATGATCCCAGGTCTTTGGGTGGAGCCCCGCATCAGGCTCTCTGCTCGCTGGGGAGCCTGCTTCCTTCTCTTTCTCTGCCTGCCTCTCCGCCTACTCGTGATCTCTCCCTGTCAAATAAATAAATAAAATCTTAAAAAAGACATTTAAATCACAAAACAAAATGGTCAATGTATAGAAGAATATTAAGAAAACAAATGTCCTCATCATGAAAAAGTACACAAAAGTGAAATCTTAATTCTATTGTTGAATTTGGGATGCATAGCTATTTTATAGTAATAATCTAGGTAACATCTTTATGTTAAAATAAAATTATGTTAGCTTTAATAAGAGGAGATTACAAATTTCACTATTGGTCAAAACTCACCCAAATAACAGGATTAGATATACATCTTTCATCTTATGAAACTTACCCTAACCTTTAGCCCCAGACTTCAGTGATGATATTATTAACTTAAAATAAAATATTCTATGACAAAACACATCCCACTATTCTTTCAATGTACCTAATGAATGGACTTAAGTTATTTTTAAGGATCTTCCAAATATCATCTTCACTGATACTAGAAAATAGAATTTCATTATGCACATTTACAATTGCCTTGATGCTACCTCTAGGACACTGTTCTTCAGTTATTGTTAAGTTTTGGCAGTTATATAAAAAAAGGATGCTGAGTAATATTCCATTGTACATATATGTTATATCTTCTTTATCCATTCATCACTCAATGGATATTCGGGCTCTCTCCATTTTTTGGCTATTGTAGATAATGCTGCCATAAACAACAGGGTGCATGTATCCCTTGGAATTTGTATTTTTGTGTCCTTTGGGTAAATACCTAGTAGTGCAATTGATGGATATTAGCGTAGATATATTTTTAACTTTTTGAGGAAACTCCATACTGTTCTCCAGAGTGGCTGCTCCAGTTTACATTCCCATCAACAGTGCAAAAGTATTCCCCTTTCTCTGCATCCTTTCCAACACCTGTTGTGTCTGTGTTGCTAATTTTGGCCATCCTGACAGGTGTGAGATGGTGTCTTACCATGGTTTTGATTTGTATTTCCCTGATGAGTGATGTTGAGCAGTTTTTCATGTCTGTTAGCCATCTGGATGTCTTTTTTTAATGACAGAGAACAAACTGAGGGTTGACAGAGGAAGGTGGGTTGGGATGGACTAGATGGGTACTGAGTATTAAGGAGGGCACATGTTATGATGAGCTCCGGGTATTGTATATAATGATGAACTGTGAATTCTATTCCAGAAGCCAATATTTCACTGTATGTTAACTACCTAAATTTAAATAAAATTTAAAAAAACAAGAACAAAAGCAAAACAACAACAACAAAAAAAGCTGCTATGAACATCTAGGTATAGGTTTTTGTGTAATGTAAGTTTTCATTTATCTTTAGTAAATACCTAGGAGTGGGATTTCAAGGTCATGTGGTAATTGTACATAGAACTTTATAAGAATCTGCCAAACTATTTTATAAAGTAGATATACCATTTTGTATTCCCACCAGCAGTGTATGACATTTCCAGTTCCTCTGCATCCTCTCCAGTAGTAGGCATTGCAATTTCTTAAAAACCTTTTTATGAATACTGTTATGCTGAAAATAAATAAAGAAAAAAAAAACCTTTGTAGGGGTATCTCACTGTGGCTTTAATATGCAGGTCTTGAATGATATTGAGCATACTTTCATATGCTTAATTGTCATTTGTAGTGTGTGTGTGTGTGTGTGTGTGTGTGTGTGTGTAATGTCTGTTCAAATCTTTCACTCATGTTTAAACTGGATTGCTTGCTTTATTCTTACTGAGTAATGAGAGTCAACTAACACTTGTGTTCTGGATACTAGTCTCTTTTATCAGATGTGTGCATGTTGTAAATATTTTTCCCACCCTGTGGCTTGCTTTTTTGCTCTGACAACAGTATTTTATGAAAGGGAGAAATTTTAAATTTTCATTAAGTCTAATGTATCAATATTTTTCTTTTATGGATCATCCTTTTTGTTAATTTCTGTGAAATCTTTGCCTACCTAAAGGTCAGAAAGATTTTTCATCTATACCTTTTTCAGTAAGTTTTTTAGTTTTAAGTTTTACATTTAAGCCTATGATCCATTTGAATTAATTTTTGTATATAGTGTGACTATTGGTATTTATAAAGCTCTCTTAAATATGATTATATCTGATTATTATTTAGAAGAAAATTTAGAGGAAATCACATCAGGAATTTTAATCCCCATTTTACAGATAAGAAAACAGGATTAGGGAAGTGCTGTGTGACTTGCTCAAGGTCCCATGGCTGATAAGAGGTGAAATTGTATGGTAAGAGGTAAAATTGTGATGAGAAAGTTCAGGTTTCCTGCTGTGACAGGAGGGTAGTTTTGAAGCCAGGCAGCTGGGACTCAAGTTGGTGCCCAGCAAAGCAAAGATTCCTAGTGGGGATCTGAGCAACCTGTTAGACACTGAGATAAGAGGCACAGATGGTGGACTAGCTTTGACCCAACTCAGACTGCCCTCCTCTGACCAACTTGGGGTTCCACAATTGAACAGAGCCAGAAGCTGGCCTGGTACCTTGCTCAGGTGATACTAAGTGAATGCTTTTTGATGATATGAGGACTTGGAACATGTTCAGAGGAGAACTCTGAAAGTAATTACTGAGTTAGAAATTAAAGCTGAGGAAAGAAAAGTTAAGGAAACTAATACTATTTTTCCCTAGAAAAGAGGCCTAATAAGAAACTCGATAACAGCTTTCAAAGAAAAAAAAAAATGAGCTTTCTTTCTGAGGGGTAAACAAAGGGAAAAGGGCTGGAAGAATCTCAGTAAAAGGGTAAATCTCTTTCTCCCAGGTGAAGATTGTTATGGACACTTAAGAACTTTTTTTTTATATATATAGAGAGAGTACAAGCAGGCAGAGGAGCAGGCAAAGGGAGAGGGAGAAGCAGTCTCCCTACTGAGCAAAGGAGACTGACATGGGGCTGGATCCCAGGACCATGACCCAAGCCGGAGGCAGCTGCTTAACCAACTGAGCTACACAGGCATCCCACTTAAGAACTTTTATAAACAGGGGAGGAGTCAAGATGGTGGAGAAGTAGCAGGCTGAGACTACATCAGCTAGCAGGACATCAGCTAGATAGCTTATCTAAAGACTGCAAACACCTGCAAATCCATATCGACAGATCGAAGAGAAGAAGAACAGCAATTCTGGAAACATAAAAACGACCACTTTCCGAAAGGTAGGACTGGTGGAGAAATGAATCCAAAGCGACGGGAAGATAGACCCTGGGGGAGGGGCCGGCTCCCGGCAAGCGGCGGAGCAACTGCGCACAAAATCAGGACTTTTAAAAGTCTGTTCCGCTGAGGGACATCGCTCCAGAGGCTAAACCCGGGCGAAGCCCACGCGGGGTCAGTGTGGCCTCAGGTCCCACAGGGTCACAGAAGGATTGGGGGTGTCTGAATGTTGCAGAGCTTGCGGGTATTGGAACGGGAAAACTGGCTACAGAGACAGAGCCGACAGTAAGATCACAGCTCGGGGTTACCTTGAACCGGTCGCAGGCTCGGTGAGCTCGGAGCGCGGCCGGAGGTCAGGCAGATGGGAGTAACTGGGCGCTGTTCTCTGAGGGTGCACAGAGGAGTGGGGCCCTGGGCTCTTGGCTCCTCTGAGCGAGAGACCAGGAGGCCACCATTTGTATTTCCGTCCTCCAGAACTCTATGGAAAGCGCACAGGTGATAAAAGCTTCTGAAAGCAAACCCGAGTGGATTACTCAGCCCGGCGCCTGGAAAGGGTGGTGCAATTCCGCCTGGGGCAAAGACACTTGAGAATCACTATACCAGGCCCCTCCCCCAGAAGATCAACAAGAAATCCAGCCAAGACCAAGTTCACCTACCAAGAGTGCGGTTTCAATACCAAGGAGAGCAGCAGAATGCCAGAGGAAGAGAAAGCAAAGCACGGAACTCATGGCTTTCTCCCTGTGATTTTTTTTAGTTTTGCACTTAATTTAATTTTTTTCTTTTTCATTTTTTTTCTCTTCTTCTGCTAATTTTTTTTTAACTTTTGCCCTGTTCTTTTTTTAACATTTTTAACTAGTTTATCTAATATATACATTTTCCTTTTTATATTTTTCTTTATTCATTTTCTTTTTTTAATTCTTTTCTTTTATTTTTTTTTTCTTTTCTTTCTTTTTGAACCTCTTTTATCCCCTTTCTCCCCTCTCACGACTTGGGATCTCTTCTGATTTGGTGAAAGCATATTTTCCTGGGGTTGTTGCCACCCTTTTAGTATTTTACTTGCTCCTTCATATACTCTTAGCTAGACAAAATGACAAGGCGGAAAAATTCACCACAAAAAAAAGAACAAGAGGCAGTACCAAAGGCTAGGGACCTAATCAATACAGACATTGGTAATATGTCAGATCTAGAGTTCAGAATGACAATTCTCAAGGTTCTAGCTGGGCTCGAAAAGGCATGGAAGGTATTAGAGAAACCCTCTCGGGAGATATAAAAGTCCTTTCTGGAGAAATTAAAGAACTAAAATCTAACCAAGTTGAAATTTAAAAAGCTATTAATGAGGTACAATCAAAACTGGAGGCTCTCACTGCTAGGATAAATGAGGCAGAAGAAAGAATTAGTGATATAGAAGACCAAATGACAGAGAATAAAGAAGCTGAGCAAAAGAGGGACAAACAGCTACTGGACCACGAGGAGAGAATTCGAGCGATAAGTGACACCATAAGACGAAACAACATTATAATAATTGGAATTCCAGAAGAAGAAGAAAGAGAGAGGGGAGCAGAAGGTATACTGGAGAGAATTATTGGGGAGAATTTCCCCAATATGGCAAAGGGAATGAGCATCAAAATTCAGGAGGTTCAGAGAACGCCCCTCAAAATCAATAAGAATAGGCCCACACCCCGTCACCTAATAGTAAAATTTTCAAGTCTTAGTGACAAAGAGAAAATCCTGAAAGCAGCCCAGGAAAAGAAGTCTGTAACATACAATGGTAAAAATATTAGATTGGCAGCTGACTTATCCACAGAGACCTGGCAGGCCAGAAAGAGCTGGCATGATATTTTCAGAGCACTAAACGAGAAAAACATGCAACCAAGAATACTATATCCAGCTAGGATAACATTGAAAATAGAAGGAGAGATTAAAAGCTTCCAGGACAAACAAAAACTGAAAGAATTTGCAAACACCAAACCAGCTCTACAGGAAATATTGAAAGGGTCCTCTAAGCAAAGAGAGAGCCTACAAGTGGTAGATCAGTAAGGAACAGAGACAATATACAGTAACAGTCACCTTACAGGCAATAAAATGGCACTAAATTCATATCTCTCAATAGTTACCCTGAATGTTAATGGGCTAAATGCTCCTGTCAAAAGACACAGGGTATCAGAATGGATAAAAAAACAAAACCCATCTCTATGTTGCCTCCAGGAAACTCATTTTAAGCCCGAAGACACCTCCAGATTTAAAGTGAGGGGGTGGAAAAGAATTTACCATGCTAATGGACATCAGAAGAAAGCAGGAGTGGTAATCCTTATATCAGATGAATTAGATTTTAAGCCAAAGACTATAATAAGAGATGAGGAAGGACACTATATCATACTCAAAGGGTCTGTCCAACAAGAAGATCTAACAATTTTAAATATCTATGCCCCCAACGTGGGAGCAGCCAACTATATAAACCAATTAATAACAAAATCAAAGAAACACATCAACAATAATAAAATAATAGTAGGGGAATTTAACACTCCCCTCACTGAAATGGACAGATCATCCAAGCAAAAGATCAACAAGGAAATAAAGGCCTTAAATGACACACTGGACCAGATGGACATCACAGATATATTCAGAACATTTCATCCCAAAGCAACAGAATACACATTCTTCTCTAGTGCACATGGAACATTCTCCAGAATAGATCACATCCTCGGTCCTAAATCAGGACTCAACCAGTATCAAAAGATTGGTATCATTCCCTGCATATTTTCAGACCACAATGCTCTGAAGCTAGAACTCAACCACAAGAGGAAGTTTGGAAAGAACCCAAATACATGGAGACTAAACAGCATCCTTCTAAAGAATGAATGGGTCAACCGGGAAATTAAAGAAGAATTGAAAAAAATCATGGAAACAAATGATAATGAAAACACAACCGTCAAAATCTGTGGGACACAGCAAAGGCAGTCCTGAGAGGAAAATATATAGCAGTACAAGCCTTTCTGAAGAAACAAGAAAGGTCTCAGGTACACAACCTAACCCTACACCTAAAGGAGCTGGAGAAAGAACAAGAAAGAAACCCTAAGCCCAGCAGGAGAAGAGAAATCATAAAGATCAGAGCAGAAATCAATGAAATAGAAACCAAAAAAATAGAGGAAATCAATGAAACTAGGTGCTGGTTCTTTGAAAGAATCAATAAAATTGATACAAGCCCTGGCCAGACTTATCAAAAAGAAAAGAGAAAGGACCCAAATAAATAAAATCATGAATGGAAGAAGAGAGATCACAACTAACACCAAAGAAATGCAAACTATTATAAGAACGTACTATGAGCAACTCTTCACCAACAAATTTGACAATCTGGAAGAAATGGATGCATTCCTAGAAACATATAAACTACCACAACTGAACCAGGAAGAATAGAAAGCCTGAATAGACCCATAACCAGTAAGGAGATTGAAACAGTCATTAAAAATCTCCAAACAAACAAAATCCCAGGGCCAGACGGCTTCCTGGGGGAATTCTACCAAACATTTAAAGAAGAACTAATTCCTATTCTCCTGAAACTGTTCCAAAAAATAGAAATGGAAGGAAAACTTCCAAACTCATTTTATGAGGCCAGCATCACCTTGATCCCAAAACCAGACAAGGAGCCCATCAAGAAAGAGAGCTATAGACCAATATCCTTGATGAACACAGATGCGAAAATTCTCACCAAAATACTAGCCAATAGGATCCAACAGTACATTAAAAGGATTATTCACCAAGACCAAGTGGGATTTATTCCAGGGCTGCAACGTTGGTTCAACATCCGCAAATCAGTCAATGTGATACAACACATCAATAAAAGAAAGAACAAGAACCATATGATACTCTCAATAGATGCTGAAAAAGCATTTGACAAAGTACAGCATCCCTTCCTGATCAAAACTCTTCAAAGTGTAGGGATAGAGGGCACATACCTCAATATCATCAAAGCCATCTATGAAAAACCCACCGCAAATATCATTCTCAATGGAGAAAAACTGAAAGCTTTTCCGCTAAGGTCAGGAACACGGCAGGGATGTCCATTATCACCACTGCTATTCAACATAGTACTAGAAGTCCTAGCCTCAGCAATCAGACAACAAAAGGAAATTAAAGGCATCCAAATAGGCAAAGAAGAAGTCAAATTTCACTCTTCACAGATGATATGATACAATATGTGGAAAACCCAAAAGACTCCACTCCAAAACTGCTAGAACTTGTACAGGAATTCAGTAAAGTGTTAGGATATAAAATCAGTAAAGTGTTAGGATATAAAATCAATGCACAGAAATCAGTTGCATTTCTCTACACCAACAACAAAACAGAAGAAAGAGAAATTAAGGAGTCCATCCCATTTACAATTGCACCCCAAACCATAAGATACCTAGGATAAACCTGACAAAGAGGCACATAATTATACTCAAAAAACTATAAAGTACTCATGAAAGAAATTGAGGAAGACACAAAGAAATGGAAAAATGTTCCATGCTCCTGGATTGGAAGAATAAATATTGTGAAAATGTCTATGCTACCTAAATCAATCTACACATTTAATGCAATTCCTATCAAAGTACCACCCATCTTTTTCAAAGAAATGGAACAAATAATTCTAAAATTTATATGGAACCAGAAAAGACCTCGAATAGCCAAAGGGATATTGAAAAAGAAAGCCAAAGTTGGTGGCATCACAATTCCAGACTTCAAGCTCTATTACAAAGCTGTCATCATCAATACATCATGGTATTGGCACAAAAACAGACACATAGATCAATGGAACAGAATAGGGAGCCCAGAAATAGACCCTCCACTCTATGGTCAACTAATTTTCGACAAAGCAGGAAAGAATGTCCAATGGAAAAAAGACAGCCTCTTCAATAAATGGTGTTGGGAAAATTGGACAGCCACATGCAGAAAAATGAAATTGGACCCTTTCCTTACACCACACACAAAAATAGACTCAAAATGGATGAAGGACCTCAATGTAAGAAAGGAATCCATCAAAATCCTTGAGGAGAACACAGGCAGCAACCTCTTCAACCTCAGCCGCAGCAACATCTTCCTAGGAACATCACCAAAGGCAAGGGAAGCAAGGGCAAAAATGAACTATTGGGATTTCATCAAGATCAAAAGTTTTTGCACAGCAACAGAAACAGTGAACAAAACCAAAAGACAACTGACAGATTGGGAGAAGATATTTGCAATCGACATATCAGATAATGGATTAGTGTCCAAAATCTATAAAGAACTTAGCAAACTCAACACCCAAAGAACAAATAATCCAATCAAGAAATGGGCAGAGGACATGAACAGACATTTCTGCAAAGAAGACATCCAGATGGCGAACAGACACATGAAAAAGTGCTCCATATCACTCGGCATCAGGGAAATACAAATCAAAACCACAATGAGATATCACCTCACACCAGTCAGAATGGCTAAAATCAACAAGTCAGGAAATGACAGATGCTGGCGAGGATGCGGAGAAAGGGGAACCCTCCTACACTGTTGGTGGGAATGCAAGCTGGTGCAGCCACTCTGGAAAACAGCATGGAGGTTCCTCAAAATGTTGAAAATAGAACTGCCCTATGACCCAGCAATTGCACTATTGGGTATTTACCCTAAAGATACAAACGTAGTGATCCAAAGGGGCACGTGCACCCGAATGTTTATAGCAGCAATGTCCACAATAGCCAAACTATGGAAAGAACCTAGATGTCCATCAACAGATGAATGGATCAAGAAGATGTGGTATATATACACAATGGAATACTATGCAGCCATCAAAAGAAATGAAATCTTGCCATTTGCGACAACATGGATGGAACTAGAGCGTATCATGCTTAGCGAAATAAGTCAAGCAGAGAAAGACAACTATCATATGATCTCCCTGATATGAGGAAGTGGTGATGCAACATGGGGGCTTAAGTGGGTAGGAGAAGAATCAATGCAACAAGATGGGGTTGGGAGGGAGACAAACAATAAGTGACTCTTAATCTCACAAAACAAACTGGGGTTTGCTGGGGGGAGGGGAGTTGGGAGAAGGGGGGTGGTGTTATGGACATTGGGGAGGGTATGTGCTTTGGTGAATGCTTTGAAGTGTGTAAACCTGGCGATTCACAGACCTGTATCCCTGGGGATAAAAATATATGTTTATAAAAAATAAAAAATTGTAAAAAAGAGAACTTTTCTAAACAGAAAAACTCTTCTTATTTGAGTTTAGAGTCCAGGATTTGCCAAACATAGGCCCTGATGAAGGATTTCAGCATGAGGGTCGCATGACCTCTTGTGAAGTGCCCTTAGAAATCTCTGGGCGGCTCCTAAATCTGCCTTGTGTCCTCATACAATTCTGGGAGTCCTTTTGTCTGTGGACTTCCCTGCTTTTTAGTCTTTATATCTTTGCTGGACTATTCCAATGGCCAACACAAACTTTACACTAGCTCCCGAAGGCTTAATTAACTCCCATGCTCCTTGGCCCTGAAGCCAGGTAGAACATGCTTAAGACTATAAATCTGGCTTAGCATGCCTGGAAGGGCCTAAAGTGTTGGCTACTCCCAATGACCCCGATTCTTGAATCCCCTGTTTTATATCTAGCATCTGCTTACACACCTTCAATTATGGAAAGCTTCATTCATCCAAATAGAAGACATAATACAATGAACTTTGGACTAGGAATATGAAGAGTTGGGTTTGAGTCCCAGCTCTGCCACTAACTTGCTGTGTGATCTTTGGTAAGTCCCTTCACATTTCTGGACCTGTTTCTTTATGAGTAAAACGATAGTGGAGGAATCTCTTTGTTTTAGTTTATGTTGGTTTAACTGCTGTAACGAAGGGCCCTTAAAAATTCAGTGACTTGAAGGACAAGAAGCTTGAAAGACTCCTAATTATTGGAAACAAAGTGAGGGTTGCTGGAGGGGAGGTGGGTAGGGGGATGGGGTAACTGGGTGATGGACATTAAGGAAAGCACTTTATGCAATAAGCACTGGGCATTATATGCAACTTATGAATCACTAAACTCTACCTCTGAAACTAATAATGAATTTAAATTTAAAAAAAGAAATTTATTTTTTATGCAGTGTTCAGGGAAGGTGTTCCAGATTGGAGAGGGAAATTTGCTTCATGTAGTTACCTAGGGGCCCAAACAGAACTGATGGTAGTTCTACCAGTCTTAATACATGGCTTGCAAGGTCACTTGTAGTTGTAGCTCACAGGAAAGCAGAAATCTCATGGAAGTCTCTTATGGTCCTGGACTGGAAGTAGTGTGTATTACTTTAACACACTTACTATTGGTCAGAATTCAGTCATATGGTCATACCAAACAGCCAAAGTAGCTGAGAAATGTTGTATACCCATGTGATGAGTAGCTAGAAGATCCCATCATAGACTTGATCTCTAAAGGTTCCCTACCCCAGCTCTGCAGTTCTAGGTGTGCTTATTAACTAAACTACTGGTTCTCATATTGCTCTGCTACAAGTGCTATGGAAGCCTCATAACCTCTCTGACCATTAGGGACTAGCAGGATGATAGTGAGGCCAATGCAATGTCCCCTGTGAAAGGCCAGAGAAGAAGAACTGAGATACCAACTGTATCACATTAAGCTAAGTTGTCTTTGTGCTTCTTTTCTCTGCAGCATGGGTAGGAGCACTCTCAATGGGCATGATCTTCTTCTGTTCACCCATTGTGAGTATATTCACTGATCGTTTGGGCTGCCGAATCACAGCAACTGCAGGGGCTGCTGTCGCTTTCATAGGCCTCCATACCAGCTCCTTTACCAGGTAAGGCTAGGAGTTGCTGGCCATTTGCCCAAGGCTGAAGGTTGGCTTCATTCTGAACATCATCTAGGGACACTTCCCATTGCAGAATCCACTGTGGCCCTGTCCATGTAGGGTCCTCAAAAACCCTGCTCCTGAGAATCATTGTCCAATGAGATTCATCTAAGTAGGGTTTCCAGGACACATTGGTATACAATATCCCCAAAGAGGACTAAAGAGTTCCAAAGTGGTGGGAGAAGGCTAAACTTGTAAATTCATAAAGCTGGGCCTAACTCCAGTTTTGGCCACTAAATGGCTATGGCCAATGATGAGTACCATTCCCCTATCTGGGCCTCAGTTCCTATATCTATAACATGAGGCAATTAGACTAGATGGTCTTTTCAGTTATCTTCCAGCTCTGCCATTCTATTCCCCTTCAATATGCCACACAACTCATGACCTCGCTTGCCTTCCTAGGAATGAGCTTCTGGAGTGAATCCATGTGAAACACCTACCTTATAGGATTCCTGAGGGAATCTTATATTGAAAAAAGAAGTCAGTTGAACCCAAGGCCATTTAGCATTTCTGGCTCCTTTCCAGATATTTCTGGCTGCCAATGTATGGATAATTTGGGAACAAAAAAAAAATCATGTCTTGGGAATGAGAAGGGATATTTAGCAGCATCCCCCACTGGGGCTCCAGACCTGGCACCCAGCTACCCAGCTAGGCCTAGGCTAACCTCAAACTCTGGTCCAGTTGGTCCTGCTTTCAAAACTTGGTAGTTTCAGGCAAGAAGCAGGTTATAAATTCATTCTCTGGTTTCTTTCTGCCAACACTGAAGTATGTCTGCAGAGAAAGAGAGATATAAAAACCCCCCACCATGGCCTGAGGAAGATGAAGAAGTCTGTTGACTTTCTGCCAAAGACACTTTGGAAGTTTTTATACCTCCCACTTCCAATCTGTCTGCGCTGGTGTATAAGAATGCTTGCCTAGAGACATGGCTAACTTGTCAGGGACTTGCTTTCTGATCTTGGCTCATCAGAGAAGGACTATGGTTATACTCTATAGGCTTATGTTTCCACTAACAGTGGAGAATGATAACTGGGTTCTGCCACAGTTGGGCCCTGTGATAACTGGGTTCTGCCACAATTGGGCCAGCTTTCTTTATGACTTGAGTATTTCTGGCTACCCAGCCTACCCTCCAGCAGAGCTTGTATATGGCCTACAATGATTTATTGGCTTGGTCCCATCCAACTGGGACAGTGGAGGGGAAAACCATGCCCTGCTTGGAATGTGCTCAACCTTCCTATGGCAGCAACCCCTCTCCCTACCCTTTCAGGATCCCTTTGGTGGTTGGCCTCATTTGCTCTAAGCAAGCTGGTGACTGGTCCCTTGAGGGAAGGAGCTAGGCCTCAAAAGTGGATCCAGTCTCAGCACTACACAGCAGAGCCCTATTTTTTAATGCTAGCAGAGCAAAGTATAAACAAATTAGCAACATACGGATCCCATTTCTCTTCCAGTACACATCAGTTCAGTTACAGAAGGGGAAGGAGCTCAGATGTATTTTTTTCTGGCACTCTTCTTTAGGCACAATGGAGTAGGTGTTCTGTTCTCCAGCCCCTAAACCCTTCCCTACCCCTTTTGCCTTTTCTGTAAGAACAACTTTAAAGCCAAGAAACTTTCTGGATGGCTTCATGTCCAGTGAAAAAATGGTTCTGCTTGTGGCTAGAGCTATAAGTCATCCTTTTTGTTTTCTGAATCAGGGGTCTGAGTTCCTTTAGATGGCATGAGATGGAACAGAATGTAGGCAGGGCAGGGGAAGCCATGGCAAGCATATGCAGGGGCTTCCTGTCTTGAGGCCCCACCAGAAATAATCTACCACACAGCACCCTGAATTAAATCTCATGCTTTGCCCCCACTAGATGTCTCCTTGAAGGTCTCCCTTAGACCTCCCTAACTCCTCTCCCTAGACAAGGTCCCCAGACCAGGCCAATCCTAAAAAATCTGACAGAAGAGGAGCAGTGGCTTAACTATGTGATCTAAGTGGAGGCAACCCTTTTAAAACTAAAGCTTTTGCTCATATCCAGTGACTGTAAGCAGATGAAAAACAATCTTGCCATTTGTAACAATACTGACTGAGCTAGAACGTATTATGCTAAGTGAGAGAAAGTCAGAGAAAGTCAGTCAGAGAAAGAAAAATACTATATGAGTTCAGTCATATGTCAAATTTAAGAAACAAAACGGATAAATATGGGGGGGGGGAGAGAGGAAAATCATAAAACAGACTCTTAACTATGGAGAATAAACTGATTATTACCAGAGAAGTGGGTTGGGGGATTGGTTAAATGAGTGATGGGGATTAAGGAGTATGCTTGCTGGGATGAGCACCAGGTATTGTATGGCAATGTTGAATCACTGTATTGTACACCTGTAACTAATATTACACTGTGTGTTAACTAACTGGAATTTAAATAAACACTTAAATAAAAATAAAGAAAAGGTGATATAGTTGTCTTAGAATTATGAGTGCTAACACCACATCATCTCTATAGCAGAGGCCTAATCCTTTTCTGTATGACGACTGGGCCCATCTATGGAGAGCAACTGCCTGACCATGAAGTGTATTAGTTAATTAAGTGGTCAGATAAGAACTATTGCAAAATACATGGAAGCTTCAAGAAGAAAACAAAATTCTTCACTAGGTTGTGCCAATATTTTCGAAGGGCAGTTGGCTGGCCAAGCTGACCTTCCCATGGCCTTTTCTCTTTTGACACTTTGCCTCCTGTTACAGAGGCTTATGGCCACAGAAGAACTTGAGAGTTTTAAGCCAGAACCTGTCTTACTTTGCCAAACCCACAATTTCTTTGAGGCTCCACTTCCCATCAAGCAGCCAGGCTACTCTGGGAGGCTAAGCCATAACATGTCCAGCAACAGGAACTAGGCTCTGGGAAGTTAAAGGGAATCCTTACTTCAGATCCCCAGGGAGATAGATCATCTAAGATCTGGAGGAAAAGGGTATCCAGAACTTGGATAGGGCTGGGGATGAGGTTTCTTGGGAAACTACCAGCCATTTTCTGAAATATGAATGGCCCTGAGCATAGAGAAAGATAGTAGAGTTCCATGGAGGATCTTGACCTTCGAAGATCTTTGCTCCTTGCAGACCTTTGTTATTACTTGGGATAAAGCTTTGGCTACCAGCCTACCCATGGTGTCTAGGTGAGCAGTTGGGTGAAACTTTTCTAAGACGTACTCCTTGTAGCCTCTTCTCTAGCCATTGCATAGGTTGGTTCTGGCATTCTTTTGAACAATTCTCTTTGATGGGGTACTATGATTCAAATTAATGTCATGCAGAACTAGAGTCAAGTGCAAACTTTGTTGATCCCCAGCTATGCTACATTGGGTAGATTACTTCTCTGAGTCTCTGTTCCCTCCTCTGCAAAATAGGGATAAGAAAGTCCTGTTCTTTGTCTGTTCTGAGGGTCAGTGGTAAGTGGGGTTGTGGGTTGATGGTGGGGTTATGCAGGTCTCAGGAGGGTGATGGGAGAGGGCAGATGGATTGCTGGTCAGGCTGCTGAGATTAGCTCTTGGTGTTTCTCCCACAGCTCACTAAGCCTGCGTTATTTCACCTATGGGATTCTCTTTGGTTGTGGCTGTTCCTTCGCCTTTCAGCCATCTCTCGTCATCCTGGGCCACTACTTCCAACGCCGCCTGGGTCTGGCCAATGGTGTGGTGTCTGCTGGGAGTAGCGTCTTCTCCATATCATTTCCTCTTCTCATCAAAACACTGGGGGCTAAGATCAAGCTCGCCCAAACCTTCCAGGTGCTGAGTACCTTCATGTTTATTCTTACACTGCTTTCGCTCACCTACCGGCCACTCCTACCCAGTTCCCAGGACACCCCAAACAAGAGAGGTGTCCGCACCCTGTGCCAACGCATTCTGTCTCAGCTTAGAAAGTATTTCAACATGCGAGTATTCCGCCAACGTACTTACCGCATCTGGGCCTTCGGGATTGCTGCTGCTGCCCTTGGTTACTTCGTTCCGTATGTACACCTGGTAAGGAATACTAGGGTGGACGCACCTTGTCTCCAAGAAGCTGCCTTTAGCCTTCCTGAGGTCCAGAAGGTAGGGATGGAAGACTATGAAAGGGCAGAGCTGGGACATTTGGCAAAAGAGACCAAACAGTGTTTGAAGAGATCCAGAACGGGAAAGAACAGACTGAGGGAAGACCTCAATGGAAAAAGGGTAGAGTCCCTTAGGAGAAAGACCATGCTTTATCAATAGGGCTTCCCCCAGCTGATAAATCTAGATAGGTTTTCAGGAGAAGATAAGCATCATTGGGATGGAAGACTGGCCTAGATGACCCAAGGATACGGTTTCCTAAGAGTGTGTTCTATGGAATGCTGGTCTTTGTGGTCAAATGATTTGTTCAAGAAACAACATATAATCAATCTTTCTAGCTTCATATTGTTGCAGTCTTTTAAACGTACCAAAAATCCAGCAGTAAAAGAAATTCATTTAGCTTTGTTTAACCATTCTCCACCCAAATTCTACTGCCACAGAACTGTCAGTTGTAGTTCCAGTAATTATCTTCCATAGACCTCATGTTTCTTAAAACACACTTCTGAAAGCATTATGTGAGTTGGTGGATCTTCTCCCCTGATGACCTGCTGTTGCCTCAGGCTATCAGTTCTGGGTCAGGGAATGGGGAGGTTTGTGGGGAGCCCTTGAATTTTCTTAGTTGTTAAGGCTGTATGTAGTCTGTCCTGCCAGGATTTGTAAAAGGCTTAGAGATACCCACTCCCCTCAGCTATTTCTCAGAAGCCCAGAATCCGAAGATCCAAGGCATATGAAGCCTTTTAAGCAATTAGAAGCAGCCAGAAAGCTCATTCTGGAGCTGTGGCTAAAAAGAAGGGGCTGTAGGGGAGGGAGCTCTTGCCATGGTTCAGGAAAGTAAGCCATACAGGGTTTTGGAAATGTAAACAGTTAACTGGTCAACTCCTTTTCTTCCTCCTGTTCCTGGGGGTCCTGGTGCTCTGCTTCTAAGATGAAGTATGTCGAGGAGGAGTTCTTGGAAATCAAGCAAACCTGGGTGCTCTTGGTGTGTATTGGGGCTACCTCAGGCCTTGGGCGTCTTGTGTCAGGCCGTGTCAGTGACTCCATTCCTGGACTTAAGAAGATCTACTTGCAGGTGAGTGTGACCACCCTTCCCTCACCCTAGTGGTATGGGAGGAATAGCCTACCACAGATGCTAGGTAACCCCCAGCCTTTGGGATAGACTGGTAGGTTGTGTCATTACTGTGCCCTGGGCCCCGGCTTTGACATGAGCTTATTCTTCAACATGAGAAAGTCAATCAAATTCTCTGAGCCTCAGTTTCCCTTGATTTCAACTGAAGACAGTCATCCTTGTTCTTCCTCCTTCATCAAGATGGACTGAGGATCCAGTGACATCAGTGTGTAAATGGAACCTCTAAGAACACTTTCAAAGAAAGCATTTATTAATAATGGCTCTTTCATCCAAAATAGGGAAACTGAGGCCAGGAGTTAGGTGTTGTCCGCATTGAGGACTTATCTCCTTGCTCCCCCATACTCACTTGGAAGGCCTTGGGCATCTGTAGTATTCTGTGTCCAAGTGTTTAAGTCCAGGTCAAGTCATTCACTTCTTGTATACTTCCATAGCTACTTGTACCAGGCATTGGCTCTCAAATTCTAGCTTCCTGGTGGACACCAAAAAAAGTGCCAGAAAATACAACCTTACTTCCCCTCTATGGGCCTCACTTTCCTCATTTGTGCAATAAGAATAGTTCTTGCTTTTCCTATCTCACTTCACAGGTGAGAATCAAAATGCCTCATATTGTGGGCAGTAGCCACCTGGATGCTAGAAGGGCCACTTTCTGTGTGAACTATGCTCTGGTCTGGCTTGAGACTACTGTTCAAATTGTCTGTCTTTGTCTGCCTGGCAGCAGTATTGCCTTTCTGACCTTGTTCATGCTTTTCGCTCCTGCAGCTGGTTTTACCAGAAAGTACATGAATGTAGCACACTGGGAAGGGAAATAGCAGCCCCTCAAAACATGTGGTCACAAATAATCCATTAAAAAGTTGGTTGAGTTCTGACTCTTCTGGTAAATCCCTAAAAGCACTTCCAAGAGGCCCTGATAGGGGCACTGACATAGTAGGGATTTCTCTGTCTTCTAACAGCCCCAAGTGTTTTCCTAAACACTCTCAGATGTCTCAGACAAGAATATGATTAAAGTTTTCTGTTGTGTTTAACTCTGTGTTAAATTTGCAAAAGGGTGCCCTATGGTTCATCTAGTCCAACCTCTCATTATACAGAAAATGAGGAAAAGACTCATACAGATAGTCATGGCAAAGTTGAATTCATATGTAGCACTTTTCTTATATTCCACTTTACTCTAAGTGATGGATGGCAGAGCTTATGTCCCAGAGATAAGTGATTTGACCAGAGTCAACTCAAAAGACTGATTGAGGTAAACCAGTTATGAAATTCTGAATTCCTGGGCAAATATCAGCAAGCGCCTTATCTGAGTAGCTTTCTGCATAGGAGAATGTGTGTCTTTCTCAGCCTCTTCCATATGCCAGCCGTGTTGGTCTTGCCTGTCATTATCAGCTGCTCCAAGATGTTAACAGTGCTGGAAATCAGGGTAAGCTAGCAATTGGCCGGGACTTAATCTTGAGGAAAACCTGCCTAGCCATATAGCTCATTTCTCACCACAGTCCCTAGGAGAGAAATAGGGCCCGAGCAGCTTTTGCTTTCTATTGTGCAGAGGGAGTTCCAAGGGAGGTAGAGGCATTAAATAGTCAAAAGCAGAACTAGACTTAGGACCCAGTGCTTCTGCTGACCACTTCCCCTACCCACCCAACACTTTCTCTCCCCTTTTCCAGTATTACTTGACCCAGTTTTACCACTTAGAGTAATATGAAATAATCTTAGAATGTTATAGCTAAAATATATCTTTACCAATTGTAGTCCAACTCCCTCATTTTACAAATTGAGGAACTGAGGCCTAGAAAGGGTAAGCGACTTGTCCAAACTCATCTTGCTAGCAAATGTCTCAGGCAGAGAGCACAAGACATGGATAAACTTCTTTTTCTTGAGCTACTCAAGATACTCCATCACAGGAATTTGCTTCACTTTCTTTCTGGGTCAGAGGCAGGAGTATAGACCTGGGGAAAGAAAGGAGTGTAGACAACTTCAGATTCTGTAGAGATGTCCACTAGACCCTATGATTCCCACTGTGGGCAAAGACAGACATATCTGGTGTCAAGCCCCTGGACAGACTGTTAGAAAGAAATGACATCCTGCAGGACAACCTCACTTCTGGCCAATTTTTGAGGTCTAATTCTCAGTTAAAAGAGGGATTTTAATTTCTAAACTTGGCAAGACCTCATGGAGGATGTTAACTGGCAGCTAGCTATAATAGGTAGTAATTTGAGATGACCAAAATCAGTTAATGGGGTCCTTTGTATTGTATAATGGTATTAACTTTTAACTGCCATACCATTATGGCTTGGTTGATAGGTGGGTCTGATATTATCTTAGAGTTATGCATGAATCTCCTAGAGTTGAAGCTGGGATATCAGGGTCCTTATTCCTAGATTCCACCTAGGTATCCCAAAACAGCCTAGACAAAGTTCAAAAATCTTCCAACAAAGAGATTTCCTCAAATGGCACAACCAGGACATTTCTTGTCCTCTCTAAAAACCAACTGATCGACCTAGCAAACCCACTGCCAGTACAGCACAGAAAATCTTCAGGGCTTGAAACAGCCTTGACCCTCCTATCCCATCCATGTGGCGATGTGGTGATTTATCCTTACTGGGTAAGTTTGCCTGTTTGCGTAAAGGATTAGAAAATCCTGGGTCCTGCCAAGGACTTGGTAAACAGATTAGGTCTTAGTCCTGAGCCTGGAATGACCTGGCTGTGCTGACTAGAGTGGGTGGGAAGAAGGCAGTTTATTTCTCTGCTTATAGCCTAGGTCTTCAGTCTGGCTCACTGATACAGGTTGCAGAGGCCCTTAATCAAAAGACCAGCTGTTTCCAGTTGCTTTTCTCTCTCTTGAATGGGAAAAACTAGCCTCTGGAAAGGCAGTTTCTTTGTTTTGGAGTCAATTTGTTCAGTTCAAAGAAACTAGCCTTTCTAGGCTAGTCAATGCCCCTGAGCCGGCTTCAGGCTCCCTAAAGCCCCTCTTAGTGTCTTGGTTCTCCTTAAAGTTCCCTTTGTTGCCCTTTGCATGGTGCCAGGCAAAGTCCAGAGGACCACACAGCCATGCTATCTGAGATGGTGCTGTGTCCCATATCTAAATCATAAGGAACCTGGGTGAATCTCCTGGTGCTTTCCCTCATGACAAGGTGTTTTCTAAAAGTAGCCACCCACATTAATGGGCACCGGGTCCTTTCTCATTTGAGGAAGCTGTGACTTCCATTCATGCCCCTATCTAATCATCATTCAAGTTATCCTTACTTCCTTCCCTTCCTCTTCCCATATCTTACTTGGATCTGAGAACACCAGCATGGTCTGATTCCAGCCCCTGAAGCCTGGGGCAGCCAAATGCAAGATCAGAACAATAGCAATCTCCTTTAGCTTAGGGTCCAGTGAAAAGATAACTTCTTAAGGACAGGGGCCATGTCCCCTAACTTTTTAAAAAAGTCTTGATGGACTCACAGTTAAACAGGAGCTCTCTTAAAAACCTTGAATCTTTCAGTGCAGGACTTAGAAGGGGCCTAAGTAAATATTTAACCTAATGCTGTCTCTGTTGATAGCCCCCGTCCCAATTTATAGATGGTAGAAATGAAACCCTAAGAAAGGGGATATGATTTGTTATGTGGTCTTGACTGATAAGCACAACATGACCTAAGGCCCTTGCTCCTCTAGGTCATCTCCTTCCTGCTCCTGGGCCTGATGTCCATGATGATTCCCCTGTGCCGGGGCTTCGGGGGCCTCGTCGTTGTCTGCCTCTTCCTGGGCCTGTGTGATGGCTTCTTCATCACCATCATGGCCCCCATCGCATTTGAGCTGGTGGGCCCAATGCAGGCCTCACAGGCAATTGGCTACCTCCTTGGCATGATGGCCCTGCCGATGATTGCTGGGCCCCCCATTGCAGGTGAGGCTAATATTACAGGGAGGGCATGTGTGGGGGAGTCCTGTGTTCCCTAGGCCCTAGCAATCCTGAGCACCTCTGCTTGAAGTCCCTTTTACTCTTATTCTCTATTTACGCAGCCTTGTTAGAGTGCATGAAACCCCTTATCACTATTGGTGGAAGAGGCCAAGTACAGTATATGTGCATGGACTCATTTTTTGGGAATGGGCTTTTCATGGCTCTCTAATTATTTCAGTGAGGTTTTATTTTAGACAGCCTGGCTGATTCCAAGATGGTAGAGAGAGAAATTAGTTTGGCCTTCTTGATTATTCTATTGGTCCAGTATCTTCTCTTTCCCTCTCTTTATAGGAAAATAATTATTTGCAAGTAGTTGGGCAGGAGGAGAAGAGAAAGTGGACCCCGGCTTTATTTAGGTTTAGAAACATGCCCCTCCTTCTCTATTGGCTTCTGAACTGAGCCCGTAGAAGAGATTCAGGTAAAGACAAACCAGGACTGAGCCAGTGAGGTTTACTTTCAGCAGGCAGCAGGCAAAGTGTTGGCTTGCAGTCTTTCAATACTCCCAGTTTCCTTCTTCACTCTCCAAGAAGGGCATTGTTCATACCCCAGGGAACATAGGAAACAAGGAAAAAAACAATGAAAAGAGAATTCCATTTCTTTTCTTTAGGATTTATTGCAAATTCTGATTCAGGGACTAGCATCTCTAGGCTGGCCAATTGGGCTAACTCAACAAATATCCCTTGAACACCAATTCTGCATAAGGCGTTGTAAGGGCATATCATGCTGTTTGACAGTGACAAAAGCTTTCACCCGGGCCCTTGTGCAACAGCCACACTGCTCACTGGGAGAAGGGAGCCTCTGCCCAGCCTCTGATCCCAGAGATGGATCCCAGAATCCACATCTCTTTCTATTCTGCTTACTGTCTAAGCAGTTCAAGGGTTTACCTGCCTTTCTTCAGTAGTATTTCTGGGCTCATGTTTCCTATGAGGTACCCCACATTAGCTTCTGAAGGCAAGCAGGGGAGTCCCTGCATAACATGACAACTGTATTCATAGTATTGGCAACTTATAGAACCCAGAAGGGCCAACAATATCGGTAACTGGCAACAATATCGGTAACTGGGATGAAGAATGCATATATATATATATATATATATATATATATATATATATATATAGCCATCTCAGGGTAAATGGGAACTTCAGAGGAAGGGCATTTCAGAGAAAAAAAATAGGAACTTAGCTGAACTGTTCCATAAGAACACTCTACTATGGATCAAGATAAGGCTTGGCCATTTTTTGTGGAACTCTTTTAAACTAGATTCCCTCCTAACTCCATACCTAAGAGTGACTAGAAGTTAAGCCATAGCTTCATGGGAGTAAAAAATGGAGAACTTTAAGAGAAACTTCATTAGCCCCTTTCATAATAAGCATTAACCTCAAGGGCCTGCAGCCCCATTACCTCAGGGAGGAGCCACCTGACTTTGTAACAGAGGTTTTATTTATTTATTCATTCATTCATTCATTCATTCATTCACTCATTTTCATTAGGAATGTTTAAATTGAGGGGAGATTAGGGTCAAGGTAGTGCAGGCCAAGGTTCTCTGGATAGGCATTGTTTAGGCCCCTGAAATAGAAAGCACCTTTGGGCTGGAGGGTAAAGCTGAACTTGACATGTCTTTCTTGACTATTTCAGGCCTCCTCCGCAACTGTTTCGGGGACTACCATGTGGCCTTCTACTTTGCTGGTGTGCCCCCCATCATTGGGGCTATAATCCTCTTCTTCGTACCTCTGATGCATCAAAGGATGTTCAAGAAAGAGCAAAGGGATTCCAGCAAGGATAAGATGTTGGTCCCTGATGCAGACCCCAATGGGGAGCTGCTGCCAGGTTCCCCTGTCCCTGAGGAACCAATCTAATGCATTTTCCTTGCCATTGTGTACTCCTCCACAACCTTTTTCCTTCCCCACCCTGCTCAGCATTTACATTTTTGCCATCAGCACACTTGTTCTCAAACATGCACACACAGCAGTTCAGCCACCTGACCAGCCCCTTGGAGCCAAAGCTCCTGTTAAACTCATTAACCAAATTCTCCCTGTGAATGCCTTTAAACCTTTCAGGGTCCTTCTCTCAGGATCTAGGAAAGTGTGGGATCCCCCTGGCCTTTGGAACATCTTCATATACTTTCTATACTTTTTGATACCTGGAGATGGTACCTCCTGGTTCCAGCTTGCTAGTCACCCACTAAAAGCAACTTCCAAAGGTGCTACTGTGTCCCTAGGAGCCTTGTGGGAAGACCCAAGCCTCTGTATGCTCAGGAGTTCCTTGCCATCTGTCCTTGGAAGCCATTGGTAAGGGGGCAGAGAAAGAGCAGAGAGGTAAAACCAGACAAGGAGACTTGCTTAGTCTCAGAGTCTCTGAGGGCTGTGGCTTTCCAAGAACTGTGAGTGACATCACTTTACAAGTGTACAAATAAGTCTCCCCACCATATAGTTGGTTAACAGTCAGCTTCCTTCTTCCCTTCTCCATTTTTTCCCTTAACTGCTTCCTCTCTTTTCTCTTCCACCTCTACTTCTTTTTATGATTGTCATAGATGCATGGGTGCTTAAAGACAGAATGGACCCAGAGCTTGGGCCAATTAGCCTCATCTTGGCCTAGCCCACCCCTAAATTGATTATCAATTCCACTCATCTCAGGCTGAGCCACATCTCAATTTTTGGCTCAAGCTGCTATAATTACAAACTGGAAGAGTCAAATATCACATAGGGAAGGGACCTTAAACACCATAAAGTTCCACTTACTGCTTTTTACAGATTTCCCAGGCCAGTGTATTAACCTGCAGACACTTCCAGCTCCCCATATGTATATTCACCTGTCAAAATGTGAAGAAATTCTTTTCATCTCAGCAGGCAGAGGAGGACTGATGATGGGGAGGGTGTGGTTGGGGGAGGGGCAATAGTTTTTGACCTGGCAAAGGACCAACTCCTCCATCTCTCTTTAGTCATGATAGGTTAATATTTCCACCTGGGTCAGGATGGGAAAGGGGCTGTTTTAGGGAAAATCCCATTCCCAACCTGGATCCCCAAAAGGCAGAGGCAGCAACTACAGGTAGGATTTAACAATTTCTTTTAAGAAAAGGAAACCATCTTAACTTTACCCCAATATGGCTCCCAAACTGGGCATCCTGAGCCACTCTGTTTAGTGGGCATTAAAGGTACCAGGAAAGGTAGGCTCTGGACCATCCTAATACTTCTGAAATAGGTGCCAGATGCTTCCGTATGCTCAGATTCTGAGCAACACTCTTGCTGAAGAGCATTCCCAGCCAGACTATGTCCAAGCTAGCACAACTCACCTCCTTAGGAGCTCAGGCTCTCCTTACTTGCCCTCCTTGTGTTTCTTTCTCCATAATCTGGGCCTTTGACTGTTGTGCTATTACCCTAATCTTTCATCACCTTTTTGCCAGGCATCATCGGCTGTTACCTGGAGCTAACAGTTACTTGCTACCCTAAGCATGGCCCATCCAAAGCCAGAAGGATGAGGTTGCCTGTGAGGGGATCCACAGAAGACAGTGGTCCCTAACCATGACATTTTCCGTTACAAACAGGCAGCTGGGGCATGGTTGGCCTATGATGGCTTCATTTAAGGCCAAAGTCCTGCGCCCCCTCTATTGGTCTTAGTCCAGGTTTTATCAACTTCCCAAAGGAAAACCCACTGGCTCTTAGCCCTGTGGGTAGGAAGGGGCCTAATTACTATCCTCCTGGCTCAAATAGCAGTGGTGCAGGAGAAGCTGAACCCCAGGAGACTTATAATTCCAAGGAGAGATCATTGAAAATGTTGGAGCAACAAAGCCCATGTGCCCATTCTTCTTACCTCTCCCTGACACCAAGTCATTGGAGGGCAGTTCTGCAGGGTCTCCTTTGTTGTTCAAGGTGAAGAAGGCGCTTACAAATTAGGCTGCCAACCATTTCTCTCCAGATGAAGGAAAGACATTCACAGGTCCCAAATCTGCTCTATCAGTTGTCACATAACATAGTGGGGTGTCAGTTTATTTCTTCCACATATATGCATGTACATGTGTAAGCTTGTGTGCTTTTGGAGAGAATGTTGGTTGGTGAAAGCAGCTCAGTATTAATATTTAGGGTAGGATGCAGCCTTTAATGCACCACAGTTAAATCTAGGAGAACGAACAAAATTTGGGAGTTTGAGATCTGGGACATTTAAATCCTCAAAAAGGTTTGGAACAAAATAAACAGATCTAAAAATCTAGATTTCGTATGTGTGTTGCCTACAGGGTAAAATAGTTTTAACCTAGTTAACAGCAGGAAGTTTGGCTTCAAAACTGAAATATCATTTCAGATAAAATTTCTGCCAAGGTCTATACTCTCTGTAAGTGCAGAAATTGGAAAAGGATCTATAGGGGGTTTGGAATTGGGTGGACTATTCAGGATTAAACTTTTAGGGAGCTCTGAAGTAGAAAAGTAGTCACTTTACAAAATGAGGACACAGTTAGTGACTGAAGCCAAGTGGAGGCCTCAACAAGGCTTCCATGTTGCTACATGCATGCCATGTTGAAAATGGGCAAAGATTTTAGGAACAATCCATTTTAATCCTTTCCCTTGTTATTAAGGGGGAACCTGAAGGGATTGGAATGGCTTGGTTACATAGCCAGACAGCAACAGACCCTGGAATTGGTGATGCAGAAGAAGGACCTACAATAATGACAAATCTGGGAGTAACTTTGTCCATCCTCTGCATTGATTTAAGTGGGGGAAACTAAGGCTTAGATATAGCAAGGGACTGAGCAGGTTCACATAGCTCATCAG
Source organism: Mustela nigripes (assembly GCF_022355385.1). Classification (NCBI taxonomy): domain Eukaryota; kingdom Metazoa; phylum Chordata; class Mammalia; order Carnivora; family Mustelidae; genus Mustela; species Mustela nigripes. The sequence goes on along the minus strand of NC_081575.1, from coordinate 65,450,903 downwards.
TGACAGAGCATGCTGAGACTTGAACTCAGGTAACTGACTTCCAGTCTAAACCCCTTATCTCACAGATGAGGAAGCCAAGTTAAGAAGGGGAAAATGGCTTGTCTACTTCATTTAACAACTTTGTAGTGAGCCCATTTACACAAGGGTGTCAAAGGGACCAGCTCCAAGCAAAAATGAAATCTGAGCAAAGTTTGATTTTAGTATATCCCTTTTTGTTTTTCACGATTACCCTCATTCCCAAACCAACACATACTTCTGGTGTTCTCTCTTCCCAAGCATTCCAGACTTTCATGCAGCCTTGGTCTTGGAAAGCTGGTCCTACCTACCTGCTCTTCCACGCTCAGGAAACCAAGAGGTACAAATAAAAATCCATCTCTCTGTGGCCATACACTGAACAGGGGAGCAGTAAAGAGAAGGGGACCGGTTTCCTCTGAGAAACTGGTTTACCACTCAGCTCTTGGTGATTGTTGTTTCTCCCCTGCCTCAGTGCAGACATCCTCAGGTTGCCAGCCTCCTTACCTCCTCCCAATGAGACTAATTACTCTGTCCTGCTGCCTAGCCCTAGGCTCTCCCACCCAAGTATTGCTGCCCTCTCAGTCCCTCCTCCAGTAAGCCCCAAGGCCCCAGTCTGTGTTTAACACTCAGATCATTAGATTTCAAAGTCGTGGAATCCCATAATTTTTATGAGCACATGCTCCCTTCCAGGGCCTTTTCATGTCTGAAGAGGAAGCCAGCAAGCAGAGCAGGCCAGCTGAAAGGAATTATGGGTGCCCCCAGGAAATCCCTGATGTCTGAGACCTGGTGCCTAGATAGGGTGGGCACTGGTTTAAACCAGAACCCTTGAAGGAAGTTCTGAAATTTTAATGAGCTGAAATGTACAGGAGACTCCAGAGGCACAAAGAAAGGGATTAAATACCCAACTCTTGCAGGGATTGAGCAAGTTTTGCTTTAGAAGGCCCTCAATTCCTGCCTTTCAGCTCTCCCTAGTGGTCACCAGAAGCAGAGTTCCGTGACTGATTTTCAGGTCATAAAGAAATCTTTTCTAGGGACCTGCTGCTTTGTGTCAGGCACTCTGCTAGAAGTTAGGGATTTCAGAATGAAAGAAGCAGAGGTGGAAAAAACTAAGAGGAAAAAAAACACACACAAGAAGGAATTTGTACTATCTTTTTCCTGAGATACCTTTTTCTCTTCTGGATCCCAGCAGTCCAGAGCTTACTGACCTCAGAGCCTTTGGGACTGGACAGGAATCACCAGGGCCCTTCCAGGACTGAGGCCCCAGCATTTCCACCTCCTCACTACCTGGCCACTGGCCTCCTCCTGGCTAAAGTCACCTGGAAGAACTATGTACTCCTCAGCATTGCTTTCCTGATGAGCAGAGCTCGGATGGATAAAATTAGCCCATTGCTCACATCTAACAAGTGCCAGAGCTAAGCCCAGCAGATCTCCTGCATGGCCAGTAAGACACCTGGACTGACAGCACCTGTCCAGCACCCCCAGCCCAGAGTCTCCTTGCTCCCTGGGCCTACCTGATCCAGGGATGAGAGGCTAGAGACCCTTTTTTCCACTGCACACCCACCCTACACTGCCATTGCAATGACTGGGCCCGAGGATCTGGGGATGGGGGTGCTAACCAGTACCACTTCCCACCAGGTCTCCACTCCCACCGCACACTCACACTTGGGGAGTGCCTGGGGATGGGGATGGGGCTGGGGTCCATGGGGCCCTGGCTGCAGCATCTCTTGGCTCTGCCACTGCCCTCTGGTCACCTTAGGTGGGGAAGGGCAGGGCTCCGGCCCCTTGGTGGCCCTCCATCCACTTCCGCGTCTGGGAAGGGTAAGAATCTGGGAGACATGCCAAGGAGATATATCTGACCCTGCTACATAGATGGGAATCGGGACAGCCCAGGCAAAGGGGATGGGAAGGAAGGATGGAAAACCTAACTGCAGGCTCTGCCAACTGTCCGGGAAGCCAGTTGAATAGACTGCCATGTGTCCTGGGCTCAGGTTCTCCTTGATCCCCACCCCCGCTGCCCTGCCCCTGCTGCCTCCACCAAGCGCTTGATCCAAAGCCCTGGAGGTGATCCAGGCTGGAGGGGCAACAACACCTTCCTACCAGTTGCCCTCTTTTCTCTTCCCCCTACCTGATCTGGCCCCAAGGACAGAATCGGCCTGCAGCTGGTGAAGGCCTGCAGCTGGTGATTCTAGGCAAGGGGCTCTCAAAGATCAGGGGCGGAGGGTGGGAGTCACCTCCAGGAAACTCTTGGTCCAAAGCAGCCATTCTCCACAGCCGCCCTCTCCAACCTCCAACCCTGGGCTGGCCTGCAGGGCCAACTTCTCCACACAAGTCAGCACAATGGGGCTGCTTCTTCCAAAGAACTGGCCCACCAATCTATCCCACCAGTTCCCCATAATAGTTGTCTCAGAACTCCTGGGGAGGAGTGACCAACTACACTAGTGGGGGCTCCCAGCTCAGGTAGGCTCCTTCACCACACAGTCCCTGAGTACCATGCAGGGTGAAGGTGAGCCCCCACCAGCTGCCCTAGGTTCACAGAGGTTAACTAGCTAGTGGGATTTCCTAGGCTTGAGAAATCTCCCCCAAACCTGAAGGGAGACCCAGAAATGGACCAGGTCGACAATAAGACCCCCCCTCCTCAATTTACTCCCCATCCAACACTCCACCCATTTGCTTCCTTCAGCCACTTGCCTAAGTAAGAGTGAAGGAGAGGGCCATGGTAACCACTTCCACTCCTCTCCCCCACACACCCACATACCCTCATCCTCCTCTAGGGTGGCATGTTCTGGGAAACCCAGTCTTGCAGTACATCTGCCTCAAAGCCTTGCAAGGGCCAGAGTTCCCCCCTATCACGGGGAAATCTTTCAGCTATTTGCCTTCTCATTCACCCGCCCCCTCCCCCTGACACTCCTCCTTCATCCTTTAGCTCCATGAACACAGGGGTCCACCTCCCCCCAGCATATCTGGACATAGAGGCTCCCTTCAACAATAATAGGGTGCCCCCACCTTTGGGTGGGCAACCTACAGTTCCCAGATGCTCCCATATCCCCCATCACATCTGACCCCCCCCCCCCCCCCCCCCCCCTGAGAGGCAGCTGGTCTTATACCTATTTTGTCGATGGGTAAAGTGAGGCCAATAGGGGAACTAAATGCCATTTTTCAAACCCCTTTTCCACCAAGGCTCTCTGCACCCTTACTTACAGAAAGTAAGGAAGTAAGTGAATCTTTCTGTACCCCTGACTTCTCAGAAAGTATGCTTGTTGCTCCGGGAGACAGTACCTGCTCCACCCAGGCTCACTCTTTCTCCCAAGAAAAACTCTGGACAGTGAGTGGCACCATAGCCCCAAGATGGATGCATGAAGACTGCAGAAGTTGAGCCAGAGTCCTTGTGCACCACCCCGCAACCACACCAGCCTGTCTTACGGAGGGAGAGGGATGAGGAGGGGAGTATAGAAGAGTAATTTTAGGAGTCTCTAATCTGCCTTTCCCTGAGAATACACAACATTGTCTTCTGGGTTCCTCTGTGTCTCAAAATGGAGGTAAAACTCCAAAATGAATTCTTCTGTGCCTTACTCCCTTGGTCCTCTTATTATTCAATAGAATTATCACCAATGAGGGCTAATTTCCAGGGCCTTGTTTAATTCCCACAGACCCCCAAAGGACCTTTTGTCTGGTTTGGTTATTGGATGGGGGGAGAACAGTTCCTGGGAGGCCCTGCTTTTATGGGAAAGGACTTGTGTGCCTAAGCAATCAACATAGATAGCTCAAAGTGTCCCTCTTTTCTAGACTTCCAGTGTTTAGTGTTTTGCTAAGCCTCAGAGAAGGGATGGAAAAGAGTAGCACATAACCAGCAATTAAAGGTTGGTAAACTCCAGAGTCAGCACCTGTGGAAAAGAAAAGTGGAGAACATGCCTAAACTTCTGCCCACACACTTCAATGAGGTGGACTTGTCCTGTATATATAGGCCTCTCAGCAATTGTGGCCATTACCTTCTTCATCTCCCGTGACCCCAGGTTAGAGATTCCCTATATCTGCAGGGGAACTTGGCCATCTAGCAGTCCTCACCACACAGTACCATTGTTTGGTAAGATCTTAATCCCCTAATCCCAATAAGCTCTAGCCTAAGCTTTTCCTTCAGGCTGAACAACTTCAAGCAACCAAACCAGGTACCTCCAAGGTTAAGACTCACCTGTCAACCACACTGGTCCTGGAAAGCAAGGACAGCCAGATTTCAGGGAAAGTCAAGTTCTAAGCAAAGCTACTTCTAGTTCAGTAGCTCTATAAATAGTTTTAACTAATGAACTTCAGGAGCACTTTAAATACATTGACAGAGCACCAGGGTTTCAAACAAACTTGACTTAATTCTCTCTTTCTAGCCAACTGAGTTCTTTCTTCACAATCATTGGTCAATACAATTAAGGGCTGTCATACCAGAAGGAAATCAAAGATCCAAAGAAGGTCAGGATTAAAACAGTGGAGAGCTTCAGATCCAGTAATTTTCACACTGTATTCTGTGACTCTTAGGTGTTTCACAGAGTTACCTCAAAGTCCACTGAAATTTCTAGGACTGATTTTTCCCTATTCCACCTATGGAAACAGATAAAAATGCTGAATAATATATATATATATATATATATATATATATATATATATATATATATATAAATTTAAGAAGATTCTGAAAGGTGGAGATAAGAAGTCAGACCAGCTAAGGACCTCAGAACCAGGGGGTGACTCACTTGAAGTGAGTGCTCCTGGTTTCTTCTTTGCCTTATATATCCCAGACTTGGTGCTGGAGAAGCCAGAAACCCAAAAATGCCAATGAGCACTAATATAAAAAGTCAGTGAAAATCTTTCCGTTTTAGCCAAAGAATCATGAAAGGGTCAGTCTAGAAAGATAGAAAACGTCTGCACAATAACCATTCTACTTCAGTCAAACACCATGGAAAAAACTGTGCTCCCAGCCCCACCCCAGCCAGCAAAGGCAAAGTGGAGAGCCTGGATTTCCACTTTCATCCTGCTGTAGCAAGTAACATCTCCCCCATTCATCACCATGGTGGTGTCACAGTAGGCCAGATGTGGAGCTCAGACTTTCATCCCAGCTAGGCAGAAACACATGGCATCCCTGTCCCTTGCATCCCTGGTGGTATCAGAGGAAATCTAGTGAAGTACCTAAACTCCCACCCCCACATAGAAGTAATGAGAAGCCCCTCAATACTGGGATATCAGTAGTGGTCCAGTGGAGAACCTTGACAGTAATGAGGTAGTATACCCTTCTTCCTCTGGCATGCTGTCAGAGGAGGCCTGCTAAAACAGACTTTTTTTAAAAACCCCACAGCTTCATTACATATTACTAAAAATGTCCAGGTTTCAATCAAAAGTCATTCATGACTCAAGGATATCATACCAGACCCAAGAAAATATCAATTTGAGTTAAAAAAAATGACAACAATGAGATGGCACAGATGTTAGCACTATCTGACGAGGAACTTAAAGCAGTCATCATAAAAATCCTTCAAAGGGTATTTATAAGCATTCTTAAAATAATTGAAGAATTAGAAAGTCTCAGCAAATAAATAGAAGATATAAAGGGATACCAAATGGAAGTTTTGGAAGAAAGAAAAGAAAAAGGAAAATTAAAAAAAAAAAAAAAGCTCAATGGATAAGTTCCACAACAGAATAAAGAAGAAAGAGGAAAGAATCAGAGAACTTGGAAAAAAGGCCAATATTAATTATCTTGTCTAAATAAAAGAAAGGGAGATGCCTGACTTGCTCAGTAGGTAGAGCATGCAAC
>NC_081575.1:65425578-65444997 GCF_022355385.1 Mustela nigripes | reverse complement strand
GAACCTTAGGGAACTGTGGGACTCCAACAGAAAAAAATATCCATGTGATCAAAGTCCCAGAAGGAGAAAAGAAAGGAGGTGTGGCTGAGAAAATATTCAAAGAAATAATAACAAAAAAAGATCTTAAAAGCAGTGAGAGAGAAATGACAACTTAATTTTTAAAAAAGAATTTATTTATTTATTTGACAGAGACAGAGAGCACGAGTAGGAAGAGAGGCAGGTGGGGGGTAGGGGGAGCAGGATCCTTGCTGAGCAGAGAGCCCGATGCAGGGCTCAATCCCAGGACTCTGAGCTCATGGACCTGAGCAGAAGGCAGAGGCTTAATCCATTGAGCCACCCAGGAGCCCCTATGACCCCTTAATTATGGAGGAAAAAACAATTAGAATGATAATGGATTTCTCATCAGAAACCATGGAGGGGAGAAGAAAGAAGTCACAAATTTTTTTAAGTGCTGAAAGAAAAGAACTATTATCTCAGAATTGTATATTCAGCGAAAATATCCTTGAGGAACAAAGAGCAAATCAAGACATTCTCAAATAATGTAAAACTAAGAGAACTTGTTGCCAGCAGACCTACCCTAAAAGAATGACTAAAAGAAGTTTTACAGACAGTAAAGAAATGACAAAAGAAGGAATCTTGGAGCATCAGGAAAGAAGAAAGTACAATGAAAATGAAATATGAGTAAATACAACAGATTTTCCTTATCCTCTTGAGTTTTCTAAAGTGTGTTTAACAATTGAAGCAAACATTATAATATCTGATGTGGCTCTCAACATATGTAGAGGAGTCATTTAAGGCAATATTACAAATAGGGGACAGTGAAGAGACAATAAATCAGGTAAGGTTTTTACACTTCACTGAGGCTGGTAAAATATTAACACCAGTAGACTGCAGTAAGTTATGTACATATCAAACCACTAAAGAAGCTGTGTAAGAAGATACCTTCAAAAGCACTAGAGATAAATAAAATAGAATTCTAAAAAAGTTAAAAATAAAACTTACAGGAAGGCAGGAATAAAGTCAGAAATGAAGAACAGATAACACAAACAGAAGACAAATAATAAAATGTCAGACATAGGCCCTAATATATCAATAATGACATTATATGTAAGTGATTTAAATATATTAATTACAAAGATTAGCAGAGTAGATTTAAAATGACACAGTATATGTTGTCTACAGGAAATTTACTTCAAATATCTAATGATTGCTAGGCTGGAAGTAAAAGGTTGGGAAAAGATATGTCATATATACATTAAAAAAAAGAGAGGAGAGTGGCTGTATTAATTTTTGATATGGTAGACTTCAGAACAAAGAAAGTTACCAGAAAGAGAAAAGGACAAAACATAATAATAAAATGTTTAGGCTACCAGGAAGATACAACAATCCTAAACAGTGCTTCAAAATAGTTGATGCAAAAACAGAAAACAAAGGGGAAGTAGACAATTCCACAATATAGTTGGAGATTTCAACACTGTAGCTCAAAAACTGATGGCAAAACTAGACAGAAAAAAAATGAGTAAGGACATAGAACTAAAAACACCATCAACTAGGAAGATCTAATCAACATTTAAGGAACATTCTACCTCACAAGAGCAGAAAACAGATTCTTTCAAGAACCCCTGGAACATACACCAAGATAGATCATATCCTGAGTCATAAAACCAACTTTAATAAATTTAAAATAGTTGAAATCATACATTATGTGTTTTCTCAATACAACGGAATCAAATGAGAAATCAAAGCCAGAAAGATAATAGAAATAGAAATAGAAAATTAGAAATAGAAAATTCTAAAAATAGAATTTTTAACAATGCATAGATCAAAGAGGAAGTCTCGAAAGAAATAAAAAAAAAATACAGGCAACAGGGTGCTGGGTGTCTCAGTTGAGCCTCAGAGTCTTGGTTTTGGCTCAGGTCATAATTTCAGGCTTGTGAGATCAGAGATTGAGCCCCGCCTTGGGCTCCAGCTTCAGCACAGAGTCTGCTTGAGATTCTTTCCCTCTCCCTCTGCTCTTCTCCCCACTCATGCTCTCTCTCTTTCTCTCCAAAATATGTAAATAAATAAATAAAAATCTAAAAAAAAAGATAATATTTGACAATAAAATTACAAGTTAAAAAAATACAGGCAACTGAATGAAAACCAAAGTGCAACATATTAAAATATGTGGAACAGACCTAAAGCAGTACTGAGAAAGAAGTTTATAGCACTAACAAACTGAGGGTTTTAGAGGGGAGGGAGGTGGGGGGATAGGTGCACCTGGTGGTGGGTATTAAGGAGGGCATGTATTGCATGGAGCACTGGAAACAAATGAATCATGGAACACTACGATTATGACTAATATAACATAATAAAATGATGGTGATTAACATAACATAATAAAAAAATTTTAAAAGATAAATGCTTACATTATAGATTGGGAATTATTTCAAATCAATAATCTAAGTTCCTACCTCAAGAAACTAGAAAAAGAAGAGCAAAATAAAGCAAGCAAAAGGAAGGAAATAATAAAAAGGTAGAAATCAATAAAATTGAATACAGGGAAACAATAGAGAAAAACCAAAGAAACAAGAAGCTCTTTGAAAAAAAATCAGTAATATTTATAAACTTCTCATAAGACTGAATAAAAAGAGAGAAGATCCAAACCACCAATATTTGGGATGAAGTAGGAAATAACAATACAGATTCCGTAGCCATTAAAAAGATAAGAGAATACTGGGGTGCCTGAGTGGCTCAGTGGGTTAAAGCCTCTGCCTTTGGCTCAGGTCATGATCTCAGGATCCTGGAATCGAGCCCCGCATTGGGCTCTTTGCTCAGCAGGGAGACTGCTTCCTCCTCTCTCTCTCTGCCTGCCTCTCTGCCTACTTGTAATCTCTGTCTGTCAAATAAATAAATAAAATCTTTTTTAAAAAAGATAAGTGAATATTATGAACAACTTTATGTTCATAACTTTAATAACTAGAGGGAAAGATTGGACAAATTCATCAAAATCCACAAACTACAAGAACTCAACCAGGAGGAAAGACATTACATAAATAGTCTTATAACCACTAAAAAATTTTAATTTATAATTTAAAACTTCCCCAAAAGAAAAGCCTAAATGGACTCATTGGAAAATTTTACCAAATTTTTTAACCATTCTTCCAAAGAAGAATTAACAGTAATTTTAAATACTCTCTTCCAGGAAACTTAAGATGAAACTGATTCTATAAGGACTGCATTACCCTGATATTAAAATATTTAAACCAAATATGGGGGCACCTGGGTGGCTCAGTCATTAAGTTTCTGCCTTCCACTCTGGTCATGATCCCAGTGTTCTAGGATTGAGGTCAGGCTCCCTGCTCAGTTGGAAGTCTGCTTCTCCCTCTCCAGCTCCCCTGTGCTTGTGTTCCCTCTCTCGCTCTCTCTTTCTGTCATAAATAAATAGTCTTTAAAAAAAAATAAAACCAGGGCACCTGGGTGGCTCAGTGGGTAAAGCCTCTGCCTTTGGCTCAGGTCATGATCCCAGGGTCCTGGGATGGAGCCCCACATTGGGCTCTCTGCTCAGTGGGGAGCCTGCTTCCCTTCCTCTCTCTCTGCCTGCCTCTCTGCCTACTCGTGATTTCTGTCTGTCAAATAAATAAACAAAAATCTTTTAAAAAATTAAAAAAAAACAAAGACAATATAACAGTAAAAGAAAAAGAAAATCATAGACCAATATCCCTTTCGAATATAGATGTAAAATTTCTTAAAAAAATATTAGCAAAGCAAATCCATCAATGTATAAAGAATTATGCACCATGCCAAAGTGAGATTTATTCCAGGTATGTGAGGCTGTTTCAATATGCAAAATTACATCAGTGTAATGTACATACCAGAAAATTAAAGATGGAAAATCATATGATACTATCAATTGGTACAGAAAAAGCATTTGACAAAATCTAATACTCATTTATGATTAAAGACTCTCGTCAAGTTAGTAATAGAGGGGAACTACTTCAACCTCATAAGGAACATCTAAAGCATCTACACCTAATGTCATACTTTATGGGGAAATACTATATTTTCCTACTAAAATCAGGAACAAGGCAAAGATGCCCATTCTTACCACCCTTATTTAAAATCCTAATGGAAATTCTAGCCACTGCAATAAGCTAAAGAAAATAAATAAAATATATGCATACTAGAAAGGAAGAAATAAAACTGTATCTATTCGCAGATGCCAGAATTGTCTACATAGAAAATCCCAAGGTATCTACAAAAACTTTATGAAACTAATAAGTGAGCTTAGCAACATTGTATTATGTAAAATCAACATACAAAACACACAAAAGTCAAGCACACATTGATATACCATCAATGAGCATGAAGAAACATGAAGTTGAAAACACAGTAACATTTACAATCATTACAAAGAAATTGAAATACTTAAATACACACCTAAAAAATTATGTACTAGATCTGTATGCTAAAAATGTTAAAGTACTGGTGCAAGAAACCAAGAAAGATCTAAACAAGTGGAAAGACATGCTGTGTTCATGGAATGGAAGACTCAATATGGTAGTGATGTCTATTTTCCCCAAACTGATAGAGTTTTAATTCAATTCTTATCAAAATCCTAACAAGATTATTTTTGTAAGTATGGAGATTATTCTAAAAATTATATGGAAAGGTAAAGGAATTAGAATAATTGAGACAATTTTTAAAAAGAAGACTTAAGTGAGAGGAACCACTCTGCCTGATTTCAAGACTTATTATATAGCTATAGTAATTAAGACTGTTATATTGGTAGAGAGATAGGTATACAGAACAATGGAACAGAATGGAGACCCTGACATAGTCCCATGCAAGTATAATCAACTGATTTTTTTAAACAAAGGTATGAAAGCAATATAAAGGAGAAGTTATAATCGTTTTAACAAAAAGTGTTGGAGCAATTGGATATTTATAAGCAAAAAGGAAAAAAAAACTTCAAAATGGATCATAGACTTAAAAGTAAAATGTAAAACTGTAACACTTTTAAAAGAAAACATAGGAGAACACCTTTATGACTCAGGGCTTAGGAGTTGCTTAGATATGACACCAAAAGCACAATCCAAAGGGGGAAAATCAATTAATAAATTGGATGTCATCAAAACTTAAAACTTTTGCTCTGCAAAAGACTGTTAATAGGATGAAATGACAAGCTACACACTAGGAGAAAATATTTACAAACCACATGAACCATATATCTAACAAATGATATCCAGAATATAAAATTAAACTCAACAGAAAAAAAAAAAACAAACAATCCAATTAGAAAAAAGGCAAAATAGATGAAGAAACATTTCCCAAGAGGATATATGTATGGCAAATAATCACATAAGAAGATGTTCAACATTCCTTGCATTAGGAAATGCAAACTATGATTACAATGAGATATCATTATATACTTATCAGAACAGCTAAAATAATAAATGGTGACAGTGTCAAAAGCTGGAAGGATGTGGAGAGAATAAATCTCTCATACATTACTATGAGAATGTAACATGTTATAGCCACTCTAGGAAATAAGTTAACAGTTTCCTTAAAAGCTAATCATATATTTACCATAAGACCCAACAATTACATTCCTGGGCATATATCCCTGAGAAATGAAAACTTATGTCCACACAAAATCTCTACACAATTGTTCACAGCATTATTTGTAATAGCCCAAATCTGAAAGCAACCAAAATGTCCTAAAATATAGATGAATGGTTAAACTGTGGTACATCCATATAATGAAATACTACTCAGCAGTAAAAAGGAACAAACTATTGATACATGCAACAACCTGGATGGATCTCAAGGGTATTATGCTGAATGACAAAAAGCCCACTTTAAAAGGTCACATACTGTGTTATTGCATTTATATAACAGTCTCTGAATGGAAAAATTTTAGAGATGAAGAAGAGATAAGTGATTGCCAGGCATTAGAGGTGGTGGTGGTATGGGGGGAATAGGTGTGAATATAAATTGGTAGCATGAGGGGTCTTTGGGGTGATGGAATGATTCTATATCTTTATAGTTGTGGTGGTTATATGAATCTACATGTGATAAAATGGCATTGAACTACAGATGTACATTGTACTAATACAAATTTCTTTGTTTTGATATTGTATTATAGTTACCTAAGGTGCAGTCAATAGGGGAAACTGGGTGAAGGGCATATAGTATCTCTCTTTATTATCATTCCAATTTCCTGTCAATTTATAATTATTTCAAAATAAAAGTTTAAAAAATTTGATTAGCTGGGAAAAAATAGTCCAAATCCCCTTTTTTGCAAATAAGGAAACTGAGATGCCAAAAGGACAGGTAACTGCCCCCATGTTTCACAACTGTCAGTGCAGCACTGAGACTTTGCAACTTTTATTACTGTCCTGAAACCTGACCTCTCAAAACTCACTAACTTTCATCAGTGTACTTTCCAGGATCAACTTGTCCACACTTCCATCACATTCTCTTATACCAAAGTTCTTCTAGTTCTTGCTGGTCCGATTTCCCTTAAAAGTCTTCCTACCTACTGGCATTTCCCCTCTAGATGGCCTAACCTTTTTTTTTTTCTTTTTCAGCCATACACTGCCAAGGTAGATTTTCCAATCTGTACTTCTAATTTGTTACCCTAACCCTTAGTATCTGGCTTAATCCTGCTTCAAGGTTTCTTAGAAGCTTCTTGCCTACTTCATGATTTTTGTGTTGAGAAATGGCCCATTCACCAGCTAGGCCTCGCAGTTCAAGTCCACTTCCAATCACTACATGGTGCTGCCTACTGAAATAGGGGAAGGATATTTGACAAGTCTAAAGTACCTGTAAAATAGTCAGGTTGAGATGTCCAGCAAACAACTGGAGAGAGGTCAGGCCTAGAAATACAGATTTTTGAGTTATCGGGGTATGGAGAATAGTTAGAACCATGAGGAAATTTCTTCTGAGATAGGAAGATAAACAATTCTTACGTAAAGGAACAATACCATAGCGGTGGATAAAATCAGTGTTAACTAGAGAAGAATGAAGGGGTCCAAGAGTCCTTTTTTTCTCTGAGCAATTAACTCAGGTGGTTGAAGCCTTGAACTGTCCTGAGCATATTGAGGAAAGCATCAGGGCTTTGTGTGATGGATGGGGTAATGCAAAGAGAGATTCCCTCTAGATGAATTGTCTCAGTGGTCTTTATGCAGGGTGTTTACTCCTTTCAGAAGAACAAAGGAAAATCTCAATTCAACTCAGACCTGGGGCTCAGATTACAAACAGAATGCTTCTGTATAAAGTGTCTAAAATGTTGCCAAGGGATACCTGAAAGCTGCTATTCCTAGAGAAGAGGACCTCAAATTATAAAAGAAAGGGAAACAGGAGAAATTGTAGGTAAGATTCTGGGAGTCATTGGTTTCTTCTTCTTTTTTTTAAATTTTATTTATGTATTTGAAAGAGAGAGAGATCACTAGTAGGCAAAGGAGCAAGCAGAGGCAGAAAGAGGGGGAAGCAGGCCCCCTGCTGAGCAGAGCGCCCAATGCAGGACTCAATCCAAGGACCCTGGGATCCTGACCTGAGCTGAAGGCAGAGGTTTAACCCACTGAGCCACCCAGGCACCCCCTGAGTCATTGGTTTCTGACAGAACCTTTCCCTGGGCCTAAGTTCCACACTTTCTACATTTCTTTTCCTCCTCAATATTTTCCAACTCTATCAAAGACATATTTTTTTTTTGCATCACTCAGCATGTGTGGAATCTTTGTTGAGCCACATGCTAGTTTTAAAAGAATCATTGTAAGATGCTTCTTTTAGCATTTATCCTATTTTTTTTTTTGGTGTGGTTTTTTTTTTTTTTTTTTAACCTGGTACTCTTAATTTCTTGCCTATCTAGCAATGGTTGAAGCCTCTAAACAGTGGCTATATGCTGAGCAAAAAGAAAAAAAAAATGTTTGCCATAGCAATGAATCTTCAGCCATTGATTTGATTTGTTATTTCACAGGCAATTATGTGTAATCCTAGTTTACCTGGTAAAGCAGAGATCTGTTACATGGGCTTTTGTTTTCTGTCTCACAGTGGACAGGTCCCATCTTATTCTAGAAAAACTGTGCCTGTCAACTCGCCTATCTCCTTCACACAAACCTAGTAGGATTTCTTGGACATTCAAAGATCATTGTTCAGATGCATTCATATTTATTGAAGCTGGTTTCCTAGACTATGTGCTCAGTGTTCTTTAAATGTCTCAAAATCGGATGTATAGACTTCACAGTCATTGGAGGATGGTTCAGCCACCCTTTCTACACTGGCAGTACTGCTTTCCTATCTTACCAATATCTTAAATAGAATGTCTCATAAAGTGCTAGAGAATTTACCTGTGTGAGCACGAAGCTTCTCAACAAAGGAGGCATCGTTACCCCTGCTTTGCAAAAAGGAAAACTGACTCAGAGAAGTGTCATTTAAAACCACATCACTTGTAAGAGGCATTATGAATCTAAGTCTGAGCGGATCTTAACCTATGTCAATTTCACTGCATCTTTAGGTCTAAATAACCTCTATAATGGGCCATTTGCTCAATAGACTCATTGTTGCTCATTAATGTCAAAGCCCGACCTTATATTGCCTCTTTAAGTTCCTGGGGGTCATGTGTCCTTATCCAGACACAATTCTAATAATTCAATAGGGTTTCCAGGTGAATAGATTCTTTTGAAGGAGCAAAGATAGAAGGAAGTTTTAGAGTTGGGGGGAGGCCAAGAGTTAACTTTTCTAGGCAAGTGTCGTACACAGGAGTAGTATCCATATCAAATATACTATTTGCGGAGTCCTTTGTCATAATAACTTAGTAACATAGTAACTTAGTTTCTATACCTGTTGAACTAGGGCCTCTTCTCACAACTTGCTTAGCCTGAGAGGATCTGCAAATGAATTTGCTCCATTTGCACTCACCTGAAGCCCTGAAAATCTCATCCCAACAGTTAGTGGTGGTGTGGCAGAGGGATGAGGTAGGACCTACCTAATGGACTAGGAAAGCAATATTTGCCACCATAACAGGCAGAAGAGGAGCCAGTTTCCACATGTTTGGTCCTGATTCTATGCTGTAGTTCATAACTGCCTTTACTCTGGCCCTATTTTACTTGGCCCTTTGCTCTTATATCTGAAATCCAGAAGATGAACTTTGGCACCAAAGTTGGGACCCTTACTTCATGGTTAGGTTAAGGCCTCATATACCCTGAACAACTAGAAGCATTCGATCCGGAGTTTCCACTTTTTCAACCATCAATTCTTTCTCAGGATGGTTTGCATGTAGACCTGCATTGATGCAGGCAACTGAACTGGGTGACTGTCACTCATAAAATGGCAGGGCTTATTAGCTAATCCACAAATGTATTTTTTTTAAGATTTTATTTATTTGACAGACAGAGATCACAAGTAGGCAGGAGAGGCAGGTAGAGAGAGAGAGGAGGAAGCAGGCTCCCCGCTGAGCAGAGAGCCCGATGCAGGGCTCGATTCCAGGACTCAGGCCTAACCCACTGAGCCACCCAGGCGCCCCCACAAATGTATGTTAAAGTTACTGGATTCATCTCAGTTTGTTGGATTCAGTCTACCCATCAGTAAAATCAATGGCAAGTAAAGAAGTCACGTAGAGGCATCCAATGAAAAGGATTTTAGTAATAGGCTCTTTAAAAAAGAAGAAACAGCTGCCCTTTGGTTCATTGTATGGGCAACCCCACTCCCTACAGTTATTAGCCAAGAAAAAATAGAGCAATGTTGGCCCAGCTATCAGTGAGAGGCTAGTTCCATATTATTTGTTGCATTGGGTCCCCGTTAACTGAGGGTTTTTCAATGACAGCAGAAAAATCACTCAAGTTGGGTGACAATGAAATAACATAAGGAGCCACCTTGCTGTTTATATGAATCTCACAAACCAAGCTTCTTAGGAAAACAAGGAAACCTCGAGAGAGAAGTCAGAAGCTTGGAGCACTGCAGAACCATCTCCACTGATTACTGTGGACCCAGCTTCATTGCACTTCCACTTGTAGAAGGAAAGGGGTAGGGAAGGCTGTCATGGAACATGCAGCATCCCTAGAGTCAGATCTGTTTTGTAGCTCAGATTCTGCCACTTAGTAGATATTTAAGTCAGCACACTTCACTTATGTGATTGAGACTCCAACAGCTTCTCATCTCAGAGTAAAATCCTATTCTTCCCTGGACTATAAAACCCTCACAGACTTGCCACTGACTTATTTCTTCTCCCCTGTCTTCAACATTACGCCCTTTCCCGCCTCTGAATAATGACCTGAGCTCACTTCCTGGGTCTGGAATGTTCTGCTTCTTATTCATTCGGGTCTCAGCTTGTGCCACCTCCTCAGAAAGGTCTTCTCCAAATACCCTCCTCCATCTCAGTCACAATCACATTAGACCACTTTATTTTCTCCCCAGCATTTAAACCAGTTTTAATCTGTATTTACAAAGGTATTATCTGCCTCTCCCTACCAGAATGTAAGCGCCATGAATGCAAGGATCTTTGTCTTATTCACCACAGTATCCTCTACACCTGGAATGTTGCTATGTAGATTCCAATAAATTTATTTTGGATGTTTAATATTAGCAGTGGGAACCAGAGGATGTCACTTAGCCTCTGATTCTAGTTCAGTCCTAAAGTGCAAATATCCAATTGCTAACCAGTTGGAATATCAAATAAGAGGACAAAAGTGAAAAGGCCTGCCTAGCCTGCTAGCTGATAAACAGGTACAAATATCTATTGATCTATTAATCAATCCATAACCATCTCTCCAGCTCCTCTTCAGAAGCTTTCAGGGCCATGCTGGCAATTCACATTAACCTTTCAGTAGAACCAGTGTTTGTATACAGTTCTGGTGATTGGAGGGTGGATCCCGGAAATCACAAAATGCTTTCAAGTGGGTCCCACAGTACCTCTTTGGAACAGTTAATGGGTAGGTATTGTCATCCACAAAAATGTTAAGGGTCAGTAATTTAGCCCACTTGGGTTTCTAAGCTCATCTTTATAAACTGGCATTTTAAAGAAGAAATAAGGCCTAAACCAGGCCTAGTTAATATATTCTGGACAAATCACTTGTAAGGTACTCAAAATCAAATGTACCAGTAGTGTGGACTGAAGGAAACACATTGGGGTAGGATGGAAAGAAAGAGTGAGGCTTTTCCAGCTTTGTTTTCCAGGTGATTTTGACCTCAGACTTTTAAAAAGTAACAGAGAAAGGGCCCAGTCAGTGCCCATGTCTGTACAAGTGCTATTAGATAATGTCTACACCAAAATGAAATTTGGAATGTATTTTGACTTAGCAGATTAGGCTGAATGATTTTCTTGTTTAAAAATGTAGATGCTACTTTACTGGTCCCCTAATGTGGAGAAAAGGGATTAATTCAGATGCCAGAGAAGACAGCATTAATTACTTGGGAGTTTCCTTTTCATTCGAGCAATATGGAAGAATTTGGGCTTAGTTGCAGAGTTGGTCTCCTTCTTAGAAAACAATCCTGTACTTTGTACTAACAGTTTCAGACACTGTTCCATTCTTCCCCTTTTCCAGGAAAGGGCAGAGCCAAAACAAAACAAAATAACTCTTCCTGAATTTTCACCTTTAATCTAGAATGGCTACACCCAAAATACTGAAAAAAGGGAGGTGATGTGCTCCTGTGGCCTCGTCCAAGCAAGCAGTCCGAATCACACACTGGAGATTTGAGTCACACATGACAGAAACAAATATCCATCTTCTACTACTAAATGGCTTTTCAGATTCCTAAATAAAAAGGCCACAGAAAATGTTACAGTATATTCACACAGAAAATATAAGTAAAGCCATCGTAAATGAATCAGATTCTCCCCAAACCTCAATTCCAAGGGCTCTTCTTTCACAGGAGTTAGTATTTCACTCCATGTTGTCGAACAAAGCAAAAGAAACTTTCAGCAATTGCATCAGAAAGACTTGGGAGTTAGGAAATACTTACTTTCACTTGGGCTGAAGTCTGATTTGGTAGCCTCTATTTTCCTGTCAGCTTTCCCCCCTTCTACTCAAAGTCATTTAAACATAATGTATCACTTACTTTCTAACTAAAGTCGAAACATGAATCCAGGTTAGCCATTTCTAACAAATGCCAAGAATATTCAAATGCAGTGATTTCAGATGATAGGACAACTGCTTGGAAATTATTTGTATTGTTTTCATGTAAGTGAACTAAGAGAATCCACGTAAAATTTTGGGTCCTTGTTCGTGCAATAACAACCGCTACTTATTGGCTGCTACATAATGCTGAAGTTGTGATGGACTGCCCTAATTTTTAATCACTGAACCCTCAACTGGCTAAGGTCTTTTGCCAATTCTTAATGGTTAGATTTCAAGCTTTGGTAGGGAGTACATTAACCTCAAAAGGGGGGAATGATGGTACCTTTGTAAGCTTGGATGGACACTCTTAAAAAAAAAAAAAGATTTGAGAGCGCATGTGAGTGGGGGAGGGGCAGAGGGAGATCTTCAAGCAGACTCTTTGCTAAGTGTGGAGTCCAGCGAGGGGGGCCCCATCTCCCAACTCCTGAGATCATAAACTGAGCTGAAACCAAGAGTCAGACGCTTAACTGAGCCACCCATGCACCTCAAGACACTCTTAAGCTAGTTTTGACACAGAATTAAAAAAGATGATGCCCATTTAGTTCTATGGTGGTGTAGGTGAACAGGTAAAATGTGGGTATCTACAGGTGAACTTTTAAAATCCATCACCAGTTGCATTCTACTTACTGTTAACCATTCTCTCCCATATTCTAGAATTGCACTGTCCAATACGGAAGCTGCTAGTCACTTGTTTCTATTGAGCATTTAGAAATGTGCCTTATCCAAATGAGACATATGCTAAGTGTAATATACCAGGTTTTAAAGACTTGATTTGAAAAAAAATACCTGTAAATCTCAATTATTTTTATATTAATTCAACATGTTAAAATATCTTGACCTTATTGGCTTAAATCAAATTAATAATTTCACCTATATCTTTTTACCTTTTGTATTGTGGCTGCTAGAAAAGTTAAAATGACGTATTGTTATCGTCCTACTGAACAGTGCTATTCTAGAACACTTGGTGCAGACAAGGGAAAATTGTTAATTTATTTAAAAAGTACATACATCACAGTCACCAACATTGTCCATTGATAAACTCTGCAGTATCTCAGAGGCTTCAGGTCCCCATCATGCCAAAACCAAAAAATCTCAGACCAGCACAATGCTTAGAATTTAACAGGAGCACAACACACATTACCTATTAGCTGGTGAAACTAAATTCAGATGAGCCCATTTTTACATTACTCTTCACTGCTCCTCTCAAGTATCATTTGAATGGGAATGGGATACTTACATCATATCTTTTAAGGTTTTTGTATTTCTTAACTATTTACACGTCTCTCCACTGAAATGCCTGCTCCTTGTGAGTAGGGATGAAATCTATGCTTTACCTGTTGAATGAGGAGTAATAATCATTTCAAAGTACTCACCTCAGCAGCCATTTACTTAAATACTACTTACTGCATGTATTATTTGAAATGTCTTGTGATTGCCTTTAGAGCACATAGTAGATTCTTCTGAATATGCTTAAAGGTGGCAAATCTCCTTCCATTAAAAAAAAAAATTCTTGGAAAGAGCCAAGATTTGTCTCAATGTGGCAAATAATGTGAAGAAACTGAATAGGGCTGCTTTCCACAGTATATAAAATTGTTTCTGAAACCAATTTTGAACAGGCTCCAAGTGTCTTTTCAGCAGTGATGACATTCTTAGAATGCTTATGGCTGCCCAAGGCAATTTCAAAGGGCACTTACTTAGATGCCAATAAGCTAGCTGGCATACTTTTATAAAGCTGCTAACTTTCCGAGTCATATTTCGAGTAAAATGTGGGACAAGAGCACATGTAGTAAGGGGCTGAGATGACTGTTAACATTAAAGATTCCCAAAATGTATTCATCCTCCTTCTAAAATTTCAGAAATGAAACACCTTGATATACCTAGTACTAAGGTCTATTTGGTAATGCCCACAGTGATTTACTGAATTTACAGTATTAACATTTACTCCTCAGATTTGCCATTTAAATTTTCCTTGGCAAACTAGGTAAAACCCATGTTTATTCTAAGAAACCATACCTTATAAGCAATCTAGTCTAGGGCTTGGGGTAATACTTAAAAATCAATTAGGAGCCATACAGGAGCAGGGTGAAAAGTACAGTAAAATTAAGCTCTGGAATCAGAGATGACTGGAAATACTTGGCTACTTACTATGTGACCTTGGGAAAAATTACCAAATGCCTGTATCTCATCTGCATCACCTATAAAACAGGGTGGTAATAACCCATCTCAGAGTCACTTTGAGGACTAAATCATTTAGACTGCCTGATACGTCTAACAGGAATCAGAGAAATTTAGTTATTTTTAATATATGTATACTAATAATCCATTCAGAATGTCTTATATCTAGTATCTTGCCTGAATTCAAAGACCTCAAAGAAACTGAACCCGATTTCTTATCTTTTTAAAATGATCACTGAAAATATAGTGAATACTCCACTCCACTCTGATTAACCAGATCCTCTGTTCCAGGCAATGGTCCCTTCCACTGAACTTCTCTCAAGATGCTTGTGTGTTGCCTTACTTTGCTGTTGAGAATGTCAACTTTTCAGTGGTGGTCTTGAGCTTCAAATAGAATAATGAACAACACTTAAAATCCCTCGGATGGTCATAAGGCAGAGCTGACCATATCAAAGTTATCCCAAGGAACTGAGTTCCTATGCCAATGACAGGGCTCAGTGGGCACCAGAGGAAATGAAACTAATGAAATTCACCATTGGCTTAATACCAGTACCAGGGGGAGGTCTCACCCAGGTTATCAGAATGTGACAACCTACTTATGAAATAAGGACATCTTAGTGGCTTAAGCAACATGTATAAGAGGGTGGATATAGGGATGGAAAACAAAAGCTACATGAGCACACGTGCACAACTATACAAGTTTTTGTATTTATAGAGGTCAAGCAAGAGGGTAGGTAGGGCAATGGTGAAAATACAAGGAACAGCAAAGATGCACCTACTTAAAATGTCATTTACATAAGTCTAAGATTCTTGTATTGGAATATACCTTAATCTTTATTTTATCACTTGAAGATTAAGCCATTAAACTACACAACATAAAACGAGGGCTATATCCCATAAACCAGTATCTGCTCAAACTCACAGTGAGGAAATAAAAAATCAAGGTTGCATGAGAATTCCACTTGATTCTAAAACTCAAGGCTATTTGACACTGGTTGGAGGAAACAGAACCTTTATCAGATCAGATTTCCTTTTTAAAGAAAAACCCGAGATGATCAAGCACAAATGATCACTTCATGCATTTTATTGGTAGTCTATATTTTAAATCTGCAGTATGACATCTTACATAGGGAAAAAGCTTCTTCCTAAAAGATAACTATTAATAATCAAACCAGCTTTAATATGACTGACCTTTCAAGGTCTTGTTTTGCATTAAACAATTTAATTTTTAGCAGGTATAAAGCACTGTACAAACAAAAAAAGGAAACTGGGTACATTCTCAAAATTTAATACAGGGCTTCCCAACCAGGAGTCTTCTGGGTAGATATTGGAGAAGGGGGTTATGTTCAGATTTAAATTGAAAGAAAATGAGAAACCAGGTAAAGCAAGCCGACCAAATTCACTTCACTTTGTGCTCCTCTCTGCTTTTTAGAAAGTCTCTCCCAGAGGTCAGGAAGCCCTGGTATAACAATCACTTTAGTCTTTACAGAACATACATTTATGTGCTTCATGTTCAAAGACATAAAGGCAGCTTTTGTTACTATCCCCCCTTCAAATCCCTTCAGGTTCTTTTGGCTTCAGAAAACTTTCTAAGACTGCTGCCCAGTTCTTTATATATGAATCCAAGTAAACATCTATACCAAAGCAGCTCTTCCCGGGAGAAGATAAACAGGCACAGATACACAACCAGGCCAACTGCGTACCTACTCAATTTGATACCTGATCACATGGCCCTATATCTTTAAAAGCAGCACCAGGGACGAATGGAGCTAACAGGAGGTAAAAATCCAAACATCAGACAGTAAAAACACATACAAATCAGATAAAAGAATGTTAGCAGAGGCGCACTAAACAGAGTTAAGGCTGGGCAGCTGGTTCAACCATACCTTGGTATTGGAATAAATCTGTAAGATCAGGAACTGAGAGGAACCCTGAAATAACGAGGCACAGTGGTATGGTGGGGTTCATTTTCATTTCATGTATTTAAGGTTATCATTTAACCCAGGTGACTATAAAGCAGCCTGTGGGTCTTTAGTAAACAAATCCTAATCAAAACCTAGTTATCTCACTGTAATTGTATTTGAGAGTGTTTGTTTCCTTCAAATTCGAATGAAAACACCTATAGAGACATGAAAATAATCCTAAAACTGACACAAACTGTTATCCCTTGAAAGTTTGAACACTTCAATAACAGCTCTATTCTGTGATGTATTTTAAATACAAAGTGGAGTTATTAAATCAAATGAGATCACTCAGCTGTTGGGAATATAATAGTATTTTAGAAATGTTCCAGTTAAGAACTCAAATTCAAAATGCTAAAACTTTTAAAGGGCAAGTACTCAACTCATATCTATTTCTTAGTTGCTTACTAAAAATCCAATTTCAAAATAAATGAAATACTTGTTCCTTGGACCCTGCACTTTTAACTTTCCAAATGAAGCATATTATTTTTGTTGATCTACATTTTCGAATGTTTTCCAAAAGCATGTAATTTACTATTTAACTCCATGAATTACAACGCTGTTATTAAACATATATTAGAATTATTATTCTTAAGGGTAAAAAAAATGCCTGACACCTTCCTATGTGCCTTATCAATCTCTTGCATCACTAAGGTACAGAATACTTTAGAAAGTAGCAATCAGCAGTCTTACAAGAAAAGAATAAAAGTGCCCTGCAAACATGGCTTCTATGTACTTAAGATTGGTAATACATCTGATAGGGAAGCCAGTAAGGTAAAACTTTAAAAACCCAAGGCAAATCACTAATTATTTGTGTTCACAAAAGAACAAAGGAGAATAAAAAGGGTTGGAGGGGAATACCCTCCATTTTTAAAAGAAAAGTATCAACAACCACCACAAGGTGCCACTGCATTCTAGCAAGCGGTAAAAATGGCCTTTAAGAGGCCTTTTCCAACATTCATCTCCCTATCACATGGGTATTTTGGGAACTGACTGAATGTCATGACTGACGCTTGACCCATTTCAAGTCATGGACATTTGGGAAGCAGGTGGTTAAATTAAAAAAAAAACATATTAAGTGAAAACCCTTCATAAATACAATCTGAGACACTGACATGAGAACACTTGGCACAGAAAGGACATGTTTTCCCAAGGGGGGTAAAAATTACTTGAGGTAACACTTACAACTAAGCAGTTTCCTAACCTTAAAGTCTGGATAAACTCAACAATCATGTTTTTAGAGATCACGTGTGTGTGTGTGTGTGTGTGTGTGTACACATGCCTATGAGCACAGACATACACACACCACCACACATACAAAATCCCGATACTAAACTTTGTTAACTGTACAACTGATAATTTCCTACACTTCCAACACTAATGTGATCTCTCAATCCCCACCTCATTAACCATTAACACCACTGAGGTATAACTAATGTGTTCTTTTTAGGGCAAATATTCCAAATGAACAACACAGCTCATCTTCTAGTGTTGCTATAAAGTCTGCACACTTTAAACCTAACTTGCTCAATTCTGTTTTAAGTATTAATAAATCTCAACCTTGTCAGCTGCTTGGAGTTAAACGGACATAACACCTCAAATGCTTCATACCAGTAAGTGAATTTTTAAAATATCTGAAATACTCAAGGAAACTCAGTTTTTAGTATTTTTCCCTATGCTCTGAACAATGTGATTTCCCAACATTGTTTTTTCTTGTTCCTATTAACTGCATGAAGTTCAAACTAGGTCTTCAAGACAGAACCTTTCTGTAATAAAGAAAAAGTGCAAAGATACAAAATGAAATGTAAAGTCTTTTGCAAGAAAATGCTGCCTCAAGAGAATAGGCGTTTTGGATACTGGTGGGAAAAAAAAAAGACTCTTGTTCTCCACTGTACACCTGACACCTATGAATGACCTTGTCTTCAATGTCCACAACACTAATAAATACAGTCATGGACCTTGTACAAAATAAAAATGAAGTAGCAAATTCCACTAAAATATTTGTATCCATTCTACACAATCCAATGGGAATCAGTGAGTGCTATTGAAAAAGGTGTCCACATGCACATGTCCAGTATGTGCATTCCACTGAAGGCTAAAAACTTAAAATCCTTTTTCCAGTGTTTATGAATAGCTTCAATATCTACATTCAAAACCAGCATTCTGCATGAATTACCTCTTACTTTAATACTTCACAAAGGAGTAATACATCTTGGGAGGTTAGGAAGGTACCTGTTGTCAATAACTTTCTTTTATGCTTAGAATGTGCTGTTCTTTTTCAACTATTTAAAATGAACACCCTTATAATGGGACGTTTTATACCAAGAGGAAAGTGGGTTTTTAGCCTATCAGGACTACACTGCAGATCTGGAAAATCGCAGATTACACCCTTAGGAAAGGAGACAAGGAGGCTCACAAATATAAAGGAATCCTGACTTTTACATGGATAATTTTTTTAAAAAGATAAAATGTATTACATAAGCGCCATAAACAGTGAAATCTGCTTATATTAAAAAAAATAAGTGAAGCTTTGTTTGGACATTATTTCCTTGCAAGAGCAGTACATATCCTTAGTAAACAACTACCATATTTACAAGTTAATCTCCTTGATACTTAGGTAGGAGTGAAAGCCAAAGGAAAACATGAAAGAATGAGCTTTGAAATAACCTTTACAGCTAAGCTGATAACAGTTAAGGTAGCCAGCTAACTCCTGAAGCAGACCTGTTTAATTTGTACAGTATCATGGGTAGTTTTCACTTTAAAGACCAAGGATGTGTGCAATTCCTCTTTGGGCCCACTATCTTTTCCCAGATAAATAAGTCCTCCACATTCAGACTAAATCCTAACCCCAACTGGCCTCAAAAGAGAAATTCAGCATGAATACACTGGGGTTCTTCACAAACCTAATCTCATTAACTAAGGAAACAACACAAAACGCATGTCCCATAGATTGTGAGTCAGCAGCCTCATCTTCAAACATGGGCAGCACAATTAAAATGTGAATCTCAAATGACCCAACACGATTCATTTTCAACAAAGGATGAACATCCCTTAATTCTTCAATTGGCCTTTAAATGTGAGATGTTAGGTCTGTGTTAAGAGTAATGAAGTATTAACAAGTGTGCACTGGTACCTTAAATGACAAATCTCGAAAAGAACGCAAATTTGACACTTTCCTATTAGTACAC